>NC_041390.1:180585369-180660289 GCF_002162155.2 Triticum dicoccoides
TATAATTGGATGTAGGGGGGCATGAGTTATTATTGTTGACATTACCCTCGAGGTAAAAGGTTGTGGGGCGAAACTATAAGCCCCTATCTTTCTCTGTGTCCGATTAAGACTCCATAACCACAAGTATTGCATGAGTGTTAGCAATTATGAAGGACTAGATGATAGTTGAGTATGTGGACTTGCTTTTTAGCTCTGACATAGACTCTTTCTGATGTTATGATAAATTGCAATTGCTTCAATGACTGAGGTTATAGTTTGTTGGTTCTCAATAAGGTTTCTGATTCATACTTTTGCATTGTGAATAGATCATCACTTGAACATAAGTAATCATATGACAATATCTATATATGTTGCTGCTATGAGAATAATCATGATGCCTCCATGTCCGTATTTTATTTTTATCAACGCCTCTACCTCTAAATATGGGGACATATTTATTGTTATCGGCTTTCGCCTGAGGACAAGCAAGGTCTAAGCTTGGGGGAGTTGATACGTCCATTTTGCATCATGCTTTTATATCGATATTAATTGCATTATGGGCTGTTATTTCACATTATGTCACAATACTTATGGCCATTCTCTGTTATTTTATAAGGTTTACATAAGGAGGGAGAATGCCGGTAGCTGGAATTTTGGGCTGGAAAAGGAGCAAATATTGGAGACCTATTCTGCACAACTCCAAAAGTCCTCAAACTCCACGGAATACCTTATAATAAATAATGAAAAATCCTCGCCAAAGATGAAGACCAGGGGCCCACACCCTGTCCACAAGGGTGGGGGGCGCCCCCCTAGGGCGCGCCCCCCTACCTCGTGGGCCCCCTGGTGGCTCTCCGATGACCATCTTCTGCTATATGAAGTCTTTCATCGAGAAAAAAAACCAGAAGCAACCTTTCGGGATGAAACTCCGCCGCCACGAGGCGGAACCTTGGCGGAACCAATCTAGGGCTCCGACAGAGCTGTTCTGCTGGGGAAACTTTCCTCCCAGAGGGGGAAATCATCGCCATCATCATCACCAATGCTCCTCTCATCGGGAGAGGGCAATATCCATCAACATGTTCATCAGCACCATCTCATCTCAAAACACTAGTTCATCTCTTGTATCCAATTCTTGTCTCCAAGTCCGGGATTGGTGCTAGTAGGTTGCTAGTAGTGTTAATTACTCCTTGTAGTTGATGCTAGTTGGTTTAATTGGTGGAAGATCATATGTTCAGATCCTTTATGCATATTATTACCCCTCTGATTATGAACATGAATATGCTTTGTGAGTAGTTACGTTTGTTCCCGAGGACAAGGGAGAAGTCTTTCTATTAGTAGTCATGTGAATTTGGTATTCGTTCGATATTTTGATGAGATGTATGTTGTCTAGCCTCTAGTGGTGTTATGTGAACGTTGACTACATAACACTTCACCATTATTTGGGCCTAGAGGAAGGCATTGGGAAGTAATAAGTAGATGATGGGTTGCTAGAGTGACAGAAGCTTAAACCCTAGTTTATGCGTCGCTTCGTAAGGGGCTGATTTGGATCCATATGTTTCATGCTATGGTTAGGTTTACCTTAATAGTTTTGTTGTAGTTGCGGATGCTTGCAATAGAGGTTAATCATAAGTGGGATGCTTGTTCAAGTAAGAACAACACCCAAGCACCGGTCCACCCACATGTCAAATTATCAAAGTACCGAACGCGAATCATATGAACATGATGAAAACTAGCTTGACGATATTCCCATGTGTCCTCGGGAGCGCTTTTCCTTATATAAGATTTTGTCCAGGCTTGTCCTTTGCTACAAAAAGGATTGGGCCACCTTGCTGCACTTTATTTACTTTTGTTACTTGTTGCTCGTTACAAATTATCTTATCAAAAAACTATCTGTTAACACTTATTTCAGTACTTGCAGAGAATACCTTGCTGAAAACTGCTTATCATTTCCTTCTGCTCCTCGTTGGGTTCGACACTCTTACTTATCGAAAGGACTACGATAGATCCCCTATACTTGTGGGTCATCAGGAATCGCTCGATCGGGTTCCGTTAACAGCCATCGATCGATCACTCAGGTTCAGTAACGCGTAGCCTGCAGTGCAATCGCTCGGGTTCAGTTAGAGCCCAATGCCTCGCACCCACGCGCGTACGTGTATGAGAGAAACGCGCATCGCTCGGCCCCCGATCACCCACTGTAACTGCGAACTCCTCGATATTTTCCTCTCCCTCGCTTCTACCACGGTTTTTTTCGTCATGCACGGCCCAAAGAATGTCATGCAGCTGCGTCTCCGGCCCGCCCAGGACGAAAAGCCCATTTTCTGTCATGATTTTTTGTCATAGAAGTAGGATCCCTCCACATCTATGATGATACCAGGTTTTGTCACAATTATCGTCATAGAAGTGTCATAAGAATGACAGAAAAAAAATCGCTCGGCCCAAAATGTCATAGATGTGTCTTTTTTTGTAGTGCTATCAATGCTTGGATGAGTTTGATAATTTTATTGTTAAACAAGAAAACTTTAATGCTGATGTTAGTAGACAATTGAAACGTAATGCTTACATGCTTGACCACTTGGGTGATTATATGAGTAGAACTCTGAATGATCTTAAGCTTATTAGTAAACATGCTTCCATGGTTACAACTCAAGTAGAATAAGTACTTAAGGCAGAAGATGATTTGCTTAATGAGTTGAATAGTAAGAATAATGATAATGTTGTTAGGGTTATGACTAGAGGTGGTAAAATGACCCAAGAACCTTTGTATCCCGCGGGCCATCCTAAGATAACCGAGCAAGATTCTTAGAGAACTAATACTGATGCACCTAGTCTTAGTATTAAAAAGGAAAAGAAAACTGACAGGACTTTGCATGTTTCTAATGAACCTGTTTTAGACACACCTGAGAATCCCAATGATATTTCTATTTCTGATGATGTGTCGGTGTACTAGAGTAGGGGTACCCTAGTATCCCGAACTTGTGCACGGGCAGTCGCAGCATCCCGCGGCAAGGCTTGCCGGGTGACCGCCAAGGTCCTCCGTGGTTCCTTTGGAGCCATTCAAGGACAAAGTATCCAAGCCAAGGAGACAAGACCCCGGCAAGAGGAGCTTGCCGGGAAGGCCAACCAAGGCATCTCAAGGAACTTGCCGCGACGCGCCACGCGTCCCGGCAAGGCCCGGTGAGCGACAAGCTACCGGACGCGACAAGACAACGACCGCGGCAAGGCGCTTGCCGCGGCAAGCCACCACTCTGTGCCCGCGCTCCATCACATCCACCAACGTGTCGCTCTGGGACCCTTCCAGGCGTACGTGGCGGGAGGCTGTGCAGCCAGCGGTGCACGGTGGCAAGCGGCGCTGACAAGATTGCCGTCGTGGCGAGCGGTGGCGTCCCTGACGGTCCCTTTTGCACTATTTGAGCGACGCAGACAGGCATTTAATGCCTTTGTCCCCTGCCGTCAGGGTTAGGTATGATACACTGTAGCAGGTAGCTGTACCAACCGCAACACCTTTCCAGTTTTACCCTTGTCTACGTTGCCACCTGTCGGTGACCCCTTGAGCATATAAAAGGAGGCCCATGCGCAACGTAGAAAGGGGGAGAAAGAGAACACTCACGCTCGGTCTCGTTAGTTGCTGGGGTGTACTGTAGCACTACGCGCTCCCGAGCAAGAACTCAATACAAACCACAAAGCAGGAGTAGGGTTTTACGCATCCATGCGGCCCGAACCTGGGTAAACTGCTCGTGTGCTTCGCCTCGATCCGCTCTTCGTGCGACCCTCGCCCCCGCCGAACTGAAAGGGACTCGGTCCGCCGGTCCCATCGATGCTCGTGGATTAGTCCCCCGACATCTTTGGCGCGCCAGGTAGGGGGGTCGAGGTTGTGTGAACCAGATCCGGCGTTCACACGAGCTAGATCTTCATCATCTTCATCGACATGCCGCCGAAGAAGAAGGCTTCGGAGGCGGTGCTCCGTCCGCGCTGAACCCACCACCGCCGGAGCAAACGGCTGATGGGGCAGACGCCGGCGGAAGAACGTGCATCGACGAGGGAGCTCACGGTGCTGCCAGGTCCAAGGACAAGGCTGTGCTGCCCATCGGCGGCGTAGCCGGCCCCCACAACGACCGGGCGCACTCCAAGATCTCGGCGTCCGTACATGCACCGCGCCCATCTCAGGAGGCGCGGGACCAGCAGCGTCATGGTACTCACGGTACCATGCGTTTGCTGGACCAAGATCGAGCTGGTGGATCTCCGAATGCTCAAGACCAGCATGCACGCCAACATGCTGGCACGAGTGAGGCACGGTCGCCTGGACGGGATACTGCTCCTTCTAACATAGTTAGAAGTCCGAGCATATCCCGCTCCTCGCACCGTTCGCCACCGCCACCCGCCACTACAGCAGAAGCTTTGGCGCGAGCTCAACTACTCCTGGACTACCCTCCAACGGCAGACAAGATCGACGACTAGAGGGCCACCATTCAGAGTCTCATCGGCTTCGCCAACGGCGACACTCAACGGCAGCCGAGCACGTTGCAGCCGCGGCAAGTCAGCCAGGCACGAGCCGATGGAGACAAGACCGGCGGGGGTGCAACCACTGTGCACTCTCCGCCCCGAAGGCCAAGATCGCCGACTCGCCGGATCCACCTCGACAGCGACTCCACCGCGTCATCAGATCCACGAGCTCGTCGCGATCAGCGCCAAGTTCTTCACGAACGACAGCAAGAAGACGCTCGTACTCGTATCGAGCGCCAAAGAGAAGCACGACGTCAATCGGACTAGTGCGCTGGGCCTTCTATCGACATGCATGCGCCAGGGGAACCAGGCGACTTGCCGTACGCGGTAGGTTGTGCTGCGTTTACTCGTGAGCTGCGGCAAGTCCAGTGGCCCAGCAAGAAGAATTTTAAGCCAGACGTACCAGAGAAATACGACGGCAAGTCGCATCCGTCGGAGTTCCTCAGCATCTACACCATCGCGGTGCAAGCTGCCGGGGGGCAGGATGACAAGATCCTTGCCAACTACTTCCCGCTGGTGCTCAAGCCCAACGTCAGGTCCTGGCTCATGCACTTGTCGGACAACTCCATATCCTCCTGGGCAGACCTATGCCATCAGTTTGTTGGCGCCTTTACAGGCGGCCACAAACCTCCTGGCCAAGAGAGTGACCTTCATCTGCTCGCCCAGAAGGAAGGAGAGCCCCTGCGCAAGTACATTCAGAGATTCAGCCGTGTACAACACAACATCCCAGATGTCCACCCTGCTGCGGTCATCAGCGCATTCCATCAGAACGTGCGTAACCGCAGGATGAGGGAGGAGATGGCGGTGTGCAAGATCAGAGGCGTCAGTGAGCTGTATGCCCTGGCCGACAAGTGTGCACGCGCTGAGGAAGGGAGGAAACTCCTCGGAGAGAATACAGGAGCAGGAGGATCTGACAGCGAGGATGCTGCCCCGGCAAAGAAAAACCGGCGGCGGAACAACAGGAAGAAGAAAGGCAAAGATGTGCTAGTCATTGAGCAGTCCGGCAACGAAGGTGGCGCTAAGAAAGCCAAAGCTGGTAGCTCTGGCAAGGAGATTGCCGCATGCACCAACTGCCAGGCTGTGGCGGTCGCCGACAAGCAGGACGACACCGACAAGCAGTACTGCAAGATCCACCACACCAAGGGCCATGACCTCCAGAGCTGCAAGAAAGTCGAGCAGCTTGTCCAGCAGCAAAAGGCTGAATACGAGCAACGCGACAAGGAGAGGGCCCAAGGAGGCGCTGGAGAATCCGGCAAGAAGCGCGCTGGCCGGGGAGGACGCCGCGGCAAGGCCAAGCAGCGGCAAGGAGACATACCTCCCCGCGGCTGCGACAAGGATGAAGATGACAACGACGACGAAGACATGGATGATGTCAAGACCAGTGAGCAGGAGTTCCAGAAAGCCACAGAGGTCTTGTGCGTTGACGGTGGTGCTTCTCTGCATACTTCGCACCGCCAACTCAAGCAGTGGGTGCGGGAAGTCAATGCGGCGGAACCACCTGTCGAGTCACGCAAGCTTCTGAAATGGTCCAGCACGCCTATCATCTCTGATATTGAGGACCACCCTGATCGCACAACTGCGGTCGGGTGCTTGCCGATGTTGGTTTCACCAACTATCCGCAACCTCAAGGTCACTAAGATGCTAGTTGACGGCGGGGCCGGCTTGAACCTGATGTCCTCCGCTGTACTCCAGAAATTCCAGATCCCTGACAGCGAGCTTGAAGAGACCGACACATTCCAAGGAATCAACCCGGGAAGGAGCAAGCCGAAGGGGAAGGTCACATTGCCAGTAACATTTGGCAACAAGGTGAACTTCAGGACTGAGAGGGTCACTTTTGACGTTGCCGATTTTCCATTGCCTTACAATGGGATACTCGGCCGTCCAGCACTCGCCAAGTTCATGGCAGCCTCTCACTACGCATACAACATGCTGAAGATGCCAGGCCCGATAAGCGTCATCTCTGTCCCTGGCGACAACAAGGATGCTCTTATCTGCGCCGACAAGATCTACCGGGAAGCGGCAGCCGCAACAGATCGCAAGTCACCTGCCGTTGAAGCTACCGGGGGGAAGAAGAAGACCAAGTCCGGCAAGAGTTCTGTTGCCCACTCCGGCAAGCGCACCTCTTCGGAGTGCTGCGCTGCCGTCGAGGACGCACCATCGAGCTCCACCGGCAAGTGTAAGAAGACAATGGCAGCTCCGCCAGAGACCAAGAAGGTGTCCGCCAAGGAGGACGGCACTGGTGGTACCTTCACCATTAGTGCCACTCTCGACCCTAAATAGGAAAGCACGCTCATTGCTTTCCTGCAGGCGAACGTCGACGTGTTTGCGTGGCAACCGTCTGACATCCCCGATGTTCCCAGGAAAGTAATTGAGCACCATCTTGCCATTTGTCCTCATGCGCGGCCCGTCAAGCAGAAGGTCAGGAAGCAAGCAGTGGAGCGCCAAGAATTCATCGCAGAAGAGATCAAGAAGTTGGAAGCAGCAGGCCTTGTCAGAGGAGTGCTCAATCCTACATGGTTGGCCAATCCTGTAGTCGTGCGCAAGGCGAACGGGAAATGGAGACTTTGTATCGACTTTACCGATGTTAACAAAGCTTGTCCCAAAGACCCATTTCCTTTGCTGCGCATTGACCAGATTGTTGACTCCACGGCCGGATGTGAATTGCTTTCATTTCTTGATGCATACTCTGGATACCATCAGATCTTCATGGCAGAAGAAGATGAGGAGAAGACCGCATTCATCACTCCATGTGGCACGTACTGTTTCATACGGATGCCTTTCGGTTTAAAAAATGCTGGTTCAACATTTGCAAGGGTAGTCCATGTCGCTCTTGAGCCACAAATACACAGAAATGTGGAAGCCTACATGGATGACATAGTGGTCAAGAGCAAGGACAAGGCAACTCTGATTCAAGATTTAGATGAGACCTTTGCAAATCTGCGCAAGATCAGCCTCAAGCTTAACCCCGAGAAGTGTGTGTTTGGAGTCCCCTCCGGCAAGCTTCTCGAGTTCTTCGTGTCTCAGCGGGGAATTGAAGCCAATCCTGACAAGATCAAGGCCATTGAGCGGATTGAAGCACCAAAGCACGTCAAGGATGTACGAAGACTTGCTGGTTGCGTGGCTGCTCTCAACAGGTTTATCTCTAGGTCTGCTGAGCGCGCCCTGCCGTTTTTCAAAATATTGAAAAAGGCAGGTCCAATGAAATGGACTCCTAAAGTGGAGGCTGCGCTGCAAGACTTGAAGAGATACCTGTCCTCCACTCCAACACTTGTCGCACCTAAGCCACAAGAGAAGTTGCTGCTGTATATAGCGGCAACCAATCAAGTGGTTAGTGCTGCGTTAGTAGCAGAGAGGGAGGCAGATGACGAGCCAGCAACCACGACAGGCGCATCCAGCGACAAGCAGGGGGCTTCCCCGACAAGCTCTGGTCCCGACAAGGATGGATCTGCGCAGACGCGCAAGGAGATACAAAAGAAAATGGTACAGCGCCCAGTTTACTTTTTCAGTTCCCTTCTGCAGGGGGCTAGGTCAAGGTACTCTGGCATGTAGAAATTGCTTTTCGGCCTTCTCATGGCCTCGAGAAAGCTGCGCCATTACTTCCAAGCACATGAGATCACAGTTGTCACTCGTTTTCCGCTGAAGAGGATACTACAGAATCCAGAAGCGACAAGCAGGATTGTTGAGTGGGCACTGGAACTGTCAAGCTTTGGCCTCAAGTTTGAGAGTACTTCAACTATCCAAAGCAGAGCATTGGCAGAATTCATAGCAGAATGGACGCCAGCACCAGATGAAGAAATTCCAGAAACGAGCATCCCTGTCAAGGAAGCAAGCAAAGAGTGGCTGATGTACTTTGATGGTGCCTTCTCGCTGCAAGGCGCCGGCGCTGGCGTGCTGCTTGTCGCACCCAGCGGAGAGCACCTCAAGTACGTAGTCCAGATGCACTTTCCCAAGGAGCAAGCAACAAACAATACTGCAGAGTATGAAGGCTTGCTTGCCGGTCTCAGGATCGCAGGAGACCTTGGGATCAAGAAGCTCATTGTCAGGGGTGACTCGCAGCTTGTCGTCCGCCAAGTGAACAAGAGCTATCAGAGTCCGTTGATGGAAGCCTACGTTGACGAAGTGAGAAAGCTAGAAGAGCACTTTGACGGCCTACAAATGGAGCATGTTCCAAGAGCTCAGAATGACATTGCCGATGGCCTATCAAAGTGCGCCGCACTTAAGTTACCTGTGGAACCAGGGATCTTTGTGCTCAAGCTGACTCAACCGTCCGTAACGCCATCAACTGGACAGAGCAAGAAGAGGAAGTTGATTTCTGGTGACTATTTTCCGGCAGAGCTTCCCGAAGCCGCCGCCAAGAAGGTCCCCAAGATCAATGCCAAGAGTGCTGAGGAGCAGTCTGCTCCGGCAAGCCCTAGGGTTTGTTCCGTTGAAGAACAAACTCCCGACAAGTTTTGCTCCGACAAGCTTGCCGGGGAACGTCAAGCTCCGGCAGAGCCGCAGGTTCTCGCCGTAGAAGCGGATGTTCCCGCAGCAGCAGATTTGCCTTTAGTCCTTGTTGTCGAGCCACAAGCTCCAGCATGGGCACAGCAGATTGTTCATTTCCTTCAGACAGGAGAACTTCCCGAAGAGCAAGAAGAAGCGGAAAGAGTAGCCCGACAGTCAAGTATGTACCAGTTTGTCGACAACACACTGTACAGAAGAAGACTCAACGACGTGAAATTGAAGTGTATTCACCGGGAAGATGGACAAAAGCTGTTGGCAGAGATACATGGAGGCATATGTGGTCACCACATTGGTGCAAGAGCACTTGCCGGCAAAGCATTCCGGCAAGGTTTCTTTTGGCCGACAGCCCTCCAGGATGCAACTGCACAAGTAACCAAGTGTGAACCGTGCCAGTTCCATTCCAAGCAGATACACCAACCAGCTCAAGCTCTCCAGACGATCCCTTTATCCTGGCCATTTTCGGTCTGGGGGCTCGACATCCTCGGCCCCTTTCCCCGAGTAGTCGAGGGCTTTGAGTACTTGTACGTTGCAATCGACAAGTTCACAAAGTGGCCGGAAGTGGAAGCAGTGAGGAAGGTGACAGCACAGTCAGCAGTCAAGTTCTTCAGGTCGATTGTTTGCAGCTTCGGGATCCCTAACAGGATAATCACTGACAACGGTACACAATTCACGAGCCGCACCTTCATGCAGTACGTCCAAGATCTTGGCTCCAAGGTCTGCTTCGCTTCTGTTGCTCACCCGAGAAGCAACGGTCAAGCGGAGAGGGCAAATGCTGAAGTGCTGCGTGGGCTCAAGACCAGGACTTTCGACAGGATGCACAAGTGCGGAAGAAACTGGATTGAGGAGCTGCCGGTGGTTCTTTGGTCGATCAGGACGACGCCAAATCGAGCCACTGGCCAGACACCTTTCGCTCTAGTCTATGGAGCAGAGGCAGTTCTCCCCACGGAACTCGTATACGGGTCACCTCGAGTGCTCTCTTATGATGAGCTTGAGCAAGAGCAGCTGCGACAAGATGACGCGCTGCTCCTTGAGGAAGACCGTCTTCAGGCTGCTGTACGAGCTGCTCGCTACCAGCAAGCTTTGTGCCGCTACCATAGCCGCAAAGTTAATGCCAGAAGTCTCGAGGAAGGCGACCTTGTTCTTCGACATGTTCAGTCCGCCAAGAATTCCAACAAGTTGACGCCGAAGTGGGAAGGCCCTTACCGGGTGAAACGAGTCACTAGGCCTGGCGCTGTCCGCCTTGAGACCGAAGATGCCATTCCGGTGAGCAACTCCTGGAACATTGGGCATCTTCATAAGTTTTACCCATAAGGCGCGGTTGCCGGAACCCATTCCGGCAACCACCTTTTGTACAAGTCTTGCCGCTGTTGCATGTAATCCTTTGTACAAAGCCGGGCGCAGACCCCGTGCATAAAGCTCATGTGCTTCGCGCACCTTGTCAATTTCACGCTTTCTATTTTTTGCATGTGTTATCTGACACTTTGTGCAGCACCTACCCCCGGTAAGCAATAACGAGCCGTAAGGGTCCATATCTTTATTTTCTCCTCTTTCTTTTTTCTCAAGGAAAGGAAGGTTCCCTCGCCCGCAAGTTTGCCGGGGGGAAAGGAGAAGATAATGGTATGGACCAGGCGTCATTCAAGAAAGTTTCGCCTTACCGGGAAGCAAACAACAGAAAAGCTAAGTTGCCAAAGTTTGAGCAATCAGATTTTTTAAAATTTTAAGTTATCTCCCTTGAACGACCGTACTTTGTATGGAAAACCTATGCGCGGAGGAACCAACTCGTAGCTAGTTGCGCCCTTACTTTGTTTCGAGTCCGCTCAACAACTTAAGTGAGCTGCGACTAGTTGCGACAAGGTTTCTTGTCGGTAGTGGCACTGCCAGCAGGCTGCTGACGTCCCGCACTCAGTGCTCGTGGCTAAGGTGCCTGCACCGGCAAGTTCCCTAAAAGCGTAGGGCAAAAACATAAAAAGGGAGGAATCAAGTAAAGGGAATAACATTGCAATCATTACCCGGAATAGAGTTATATTACAAGGTAGCTTGTCGCGGCTCTAACAGATTGTTCTCATAACATGACCAGCAGCGACAAGAAAAGAAGAAAACGGGCGGCCTAGTCTACGCGATCGCCCTCAATCCTCTTGATCCCGCTCACCTTATCCACAATGGGTGCGACAAGGGTCTTGAGCGCCTCCAGATCCGCATCCGGCGGCAGGGTCTTGAGGACGTTGGTGAGGTTGAGGCCCGGGTTGCGGAAGGCCACATTCACCAACACCTTTTGAAGAGCTCCTGCGCAGATCTTGCGCGACTCGTCGGCCAGCTGCTTTGGGATCTTCTCCCGGAGCCGCTGGAGGGCCGTCGCCACGGCTTTGAAGAACAAGGTGAGCTTGGTGCTGGGTTGGAGGTTCTCATCAGAGGGATACCCGAGACCCTCCACCCCCAGATGCGCCAGCTCCCTGTCGATATCTGCGGCAGCATTCACGAGACCCTCCGTCCAGTGCTCCAGCGTCTTGGTCAAAGTGGTCAGCTTCAACTGAAGATCTGCGTTGGAGTCCTTGGCGGCGCTAAGCTCTTTGCCCTTCTCGGCGAGACGAACCTGCAGCTCTGAGTTGCTATGGGCGTCCTTCTCCCGCTCACGCTTGAGCGTGTTAAGCTCTTCACCACTCGCCTTGAGATCGGCCTCCAGCTGCGCCACCTTCGTCTCCAGCTCCTTCTTGGCGGCCTCGGCAACTGCGGCAGCATCCTCTGCTTGCTTAAGGGCTCCGCCGAATTTTTGCTCACGCGCGGCAAGCTCCACCTCGTGGCTGTCGAGGTTAACTTTCCGCTGCACCAGCTCGCCCTCCTGCGCAGACAGCTTCTCAGCGGCAAGCCGCTGTTGCTCTTCAACTTCGGCCTTCTCGAGGAAGAAGGCCTTCTGCTCTTCGGCGAGTTGCTCCCGCTCCTCTGCCAGGGACCGGAGAGCTTCCTGGTTGAGACCCCGGAGCTCCTCCGCGCCCTTCTCTATGTCCGCTCCCGCCTTCGCGACAAGCGCCTCGCGGGATTCCAGCTTGGCTTGCTGCGCGCGGTAGAGCGACAACAGCTTCCGCAGCAGCCACTCCTCCTCAGGCTCGCTGCCGCTGCTGCTCGGCGCGTCAACCAGCGACAGCCCAGCGGAGGCGAGCACCTCTCCGTCAAAGCTCTCTCCCTCGACCGGCGCCTTGGAGCTTGACGCCCAGGGGAGGTTGATGAAGACGCCATCGCCGGCCTTCAAGTAGACGCCTGGCTGGGGCTCTTCGGAGCCTGGCGCGGCGGCAGCGGCGGACGAGTCGGCGGTCGACGTAGCGCCTGGCGCTCCTGCGGCCTCAGGTCCGTCAGTGCGATCGCCAGACCCCTCGCCAGCTGCTGCGGCGGTAGCTTTGGCGGCCTCGTCGCCGGCGGGATCATCAGCGCCGGCTGCTTCTTCAGTGGCAGCGGCGTTGTCGGCAGCAACCTCGGTCTCCATCGGCTCCGCAGCATATGGGTCTGATGGCCGGAAAAGTGAGAAAAGTCAAGCAAATACCCAAAAAGAAGAAGAACCCAAGGGAAGCTTTGAAGAGAAGATTACATGTACTGGGTTCGACAGTCGTAGTCTCCGCCGCCGGGGGGACGCTGGTGCTCTCCCTTGCCGGAGGACTCTCCCTTGGCATTTCGGGGGCGGCCTCCGGGCGCTCCTGGTGGGGCTGCTCTGCTCCTACACAAACCAACAGTCAGATGTCAGCAAAGAAAGAGTATCCATGCGCGCCTAACAGCGGAAAGCGAACCATATACTTACGCTGGGGGCTGCTCTGGAGAACAGTTGCTGGGTCCGGCAAGGTTGTCTCGGACGCACCCCATGCTGTCGTGGTGGGTTCGTCCTTGATGACAATCACCGGGACCTTGGCTCTCTTCGCTGCTCTCTGGGCCAGAGTCCTAAAAAGGAATAAGTTCAGAGTAAAGCAAATGAGATACAAGTACAACAAGAGAATCTTACTCTTCTTCTTCCTCGTCGGAGCTGAACGCGAAGAAGTCGAAGTCCGGCTCACGTCCGGCGCGAGGAGGCGGAGGAGTAGTTTCCCTTGGCCGCTTGGCGGGAACAGTGGCGGTGGTCTGAGACGACCCCGCTCCGGCTGCCGCCGCAGCGTGAGAAGCGGCAGGAGCAGAAGTGGTGGTCTGGGTGGACCCCGCTCCAGTTGCCGCAGCAGCGTGAGGTGCTCCCGCAGCAACAGTGCTTGCCGCGGTGGAGTGTGTCGCGCGGCGCGGCAACTGTTCACTCGCCCGCCGCCCCGCTACGTCCCCGGCCTTGCGGAGACGCCTTCTTGGTGGGGATGGAGGCTCTGCTTGCGGCGAGCTACCTGAAGATGAGGAGGAAGAGGAGTTGATCTCCAGCGAGCCGCTCGTATCCTCGGCGGGCTCGCTCGGCTCGACGTCATGCCCGGCAAGCTCTTCCCCGCCGGCAAGCCCCTCTCGCTCGGTACGGCTTGCCGCCTCTGCTGCCTCTGCCTCCTCCACGGTGAATCCAAATTCGCCCACGGCTGCGGCCGCCGCCGCCTCTTCCAGCCTAGTGGCGATGCGTGTCATCTCCGCATCGGTGGTGTCGCGGGTGAGGCTATCCTTTTCGTCGGAGCGGACCGGCACTTCTACCAAGCCGTCAAAGAACTGCTGCACGACGTCGTCTGCAGGCTCTTGCCAAGTTGGGACAATTCCATGCGAATCGCACAGCGGCATCATTGCACGGATGCGGTCGAGTGCGGAGTTGTTGCACAGCGGAACGACACCCTTCGGCAACCTGAACACTTCGGGATGTTGAGGATCGTACTTGAACAGCTCCTGGAGCATCGCGTTAAGCTCCAGAACAGTGAAGTTGAAGTTGAGGCCCGGACGCAGCCTCATGATATCCGCCGCATTCTTGAATTCCCAGGCAGGTCTCCTCCGTTCCTGCAGGGGGGCGATGCGGCGACGAAGAAAATCTGCGCCAACAGCGCCTAAAGTGAGCCCGGCATGCCTGAGGCGTTGGATCCGGGTGACGGCAATCTTAAGCCTATCGTCTTCCGGGGCCACGTCACTCCAATCGCTGCCGCGTGCTACTGGGGCTTGGCGCCGGGCGGTAAACGGCTGCGGGTGCTCCTCGACAATCCAGCACCAGTCTGCTCTCCATTCCTCCCACTTGCCGCGGAACTCTCCCTCCAGATAAGTGTCCTTCTTGCCGGCCCTCGAGATCCAGGCGATTCCGCCGGATAAAGGCTCTCCTCTCTCTACTCGAGGCATAAAGAAGTGGCTAAAAAGGGCTACATTGGGATAGACTCCGACAAAGTTTTCGCAGAGATGTGCGAAAACTGCCATGGTCAGAACGACATTGGGGGTGAACTCAAGGAGGCGGAACCTATAGGTGTTCATAATATCGCAAAAAAACTCAGAGAAGGGCGGGCAGAGCCCGCAGTAGAAGAACAAGGCGAAGAAAGGATATCCGTTTGGAGCCATTTTCCAAGCGGCGGCTGGAAGTACCTTCGTGCGCGGATGCACTCGCGTCTCTGTCGACCAGAAGAGATAGTAATTCTCTCTCAGCTCCCTCGCGGCGAGCTTGGGGGGGGGGAAGATTGCCCGCTCCTTTCGCAGCGCCGCAAGCCGCCGCGCCTCGGTCGACTTCACAACCTTCCCTTTGTTGGCTCTTGGAGCCATGGCGGAAGTGGTGGAGGAGGTCGACGGCGTTGGTGGTGCTGGTGGCGATGGGGGGCAGGGCGCTGCTCTCTTTCAGCTTTGGGAAGACCAGGGAGCGGCGGAGGTTTCCGAGATTGGAGTAGCAACCGGTGAATGGGCGAACTACCCCTGTTTCCCATTCTTATAAAGAGGGGGGGGCGAACGTTCCGCCTTTCCGAATAAAGAAACCACCCATGATCTATCCCACGACGCCGCATTCAACGCGTGCCGTTCGGGGAGGGCGCGGTGGATACGGGGAGAGATACGGCGTAACCCAGGCCGCGCGTGCCCGTGCCCTGTTTTGGGCCTGGCCCAACAGCGCTCGGCACCGTGTATGGCCCAGGCCCGGGGGCTCCTGTCGGTGTACTAGAGTAGGGGTACCCTAGTATCCCGAACTTGTGCACGGGCAGTCGCAGCATCCTGCGGCAAGGCTTGCCGGGTGACCGCCAAGGTCCTCCGTGGTTCCTTTGCAGCCATTCAAGGACAAAGTATCCAAGCCAAGGAGACAAGACCCCAGCAAGAGGAGCTTGCCGGGAAGGCCAACCAAGGCATCTCAAGGAACTTGCCGTGACGCGCCACGCGTCTCGGCAAGGCCCGGTGAGCGACAAGCTCCCGGACGCGACAAGACAACGACCGCGGCAAGGCGCTTGCCGCGGCAAGCCACCACTCTGTGCCCGCACTCCAGCACATCCACCAACGTGTCGCTTTGGGACCCTTCCAGGCGTACGTGGCGGGAGGCTGTGCAGGCAGCGGTGCGCGGTGGCAAGCGGCGCTGACAAGATTGCCATCATGGCGAGCGGTGGCGTCCCTGACGGTCCCTTTTGCACTATTTGAGCGACGCAGACAGGCATTTAATGCCTTTGTCCCCTGCCGTCAGGGTTAGGTATGATACATTGTAGCAGGTAGCTGTACCAACCGCAACACCTTTCCAGTTTTACCCTTGTCTACGTTGCCACCTGTCGGTGACCCCTTGAGCATATAAAAGGAGGCCCATGCGCAACGTAGAAAGGGGGAGAAAGAGAACACTCACGCTCGGTCTCGTTAGCTGCTGGGGTGTACTGTAGCACTCCGCGCTCCCGAGCAAGAACTCAATACAAACCACAAAGCAGGAGTAGGGTTTTACGCATCCGTGCGGCCCGAACCTGGGTAAACTGCTCGTGTGCTTCGCCTCGATCCGCTCTTCGTGCGACCCTCGCCCCCGCCGAACCGAAAGGGACTCGGTCCGCCGGTCCCATAGATGCTCGTGGATTAGTCCCCCGACATGATGAGACACAGTCTAGTAATGAACATGAACCTAGTGATAATGTTAATGATGATATTCATGTTGATGCTCAACCTAGTAATTATAATGATGTAGAGATTGAACCTGTTGTTGATCTTGATAACCCACAATCAAAGAATCAACGTTATGATAAGAGAGACTTTGTTGCTATGAAACATGGGAAAGAAAGAGAATCATGGGTTCAAAAACCCATGCCCTTTCCTCCTAAGCCATCCAAGAAAAAGGATGATGAGGATTTTGAGCGCTTTGCTGAAATGAATAGACCTATCTTTTTGCGTATGAGTTTGACTTATATGCTTAAAATGCCTCCTTATGCTAAGTATATGAAAGATATTGTTACAAATAAAAGAAAAATACTTGAAGCTGAAATTTCCTCCATGCTTTCTAATTACACTTTTAAGGGTGGAATACCAAAGAAACTTAGAGATCCAGGAGTACCAACTGTACCATGCTCCATTAAAAGAAACTATGTTAAAACTACTTTATGTGATCTTGGAGCCAATGTTAGTGTTATGCCTTTCTCTTTGTATCATAGACTTGAATTGAATAAGTTGACACCCACTAAAATTTCTTTGCAAATGGTTGATAAATCAACTGCTATACTCGTCGGTATTAGTGAGGATGTGCCTGTTGTGGTTGCAAACATTACTATCTTAACGGACTTTGTTATTCTTGATATTCCCGCGGACGACAGTATGTCGATCATCCTTGGTAGACACTTTTTGAATACTGCAGGGGCTGTTATTGATTGCAACAAAGGCAATGTCACTTTTCATGTTAATGGTAATGAGCATACGGTACACTTTCTGAAGAAACAACCTCAAGTTCATAGTATCAATTCTATTGGAAAAATTTCAACTATCACTATCGGAGGTTTTGAATTCCCTCTTCCTACTGTCAAAAATAAATGTGATATTCTTATTGTTGGGGACCTTCATATCCCCGTCAAGGTAACCTAGTTTTATTCGAGAATTCTCTGGTTTCATGTCATTCGGAAGATGTTTTTTAAGACTTGATAAACCTTGTTAGTGGATTCCTTTTGATGGGCATGAGATGGATGAATTTAGAAGGCACAACTCTTTGTACCCATCTTTTACTTTTTGTTATTTAGTTTAAATAAAGCAAAAATAATATTTTCTATCTGTTTTCTGAATATCCATGCCATAAAAAATGTCCCAAAAATTAAAGTTCTCCAAATGCCCTGAAAATTTAGTATGATATTTTATAGAATATTTAAGAATTCCTGGTGCTAAGAACACACCAGGGGGCCTCACCAGTGGGCCATAAGGGTGGAGGGCGCGCCACCCCCATGGGGCGTGCCCCTGTCCTCGTGGTCCCCACGTGTCCCCCCTCCGTTTTTTCCAGCACCCGTCCTCTCCCTCTTCCTCCAGAAAAAATCACTCCATAGCTCAAACTCATGTTCTTGCTCATTTTGCTGCCATTTTCGATCTCCTTGCTCAAAGCTTCATTCACAAAACTGCTTTGGGGGATTGTTCTTTGGTATGGGACTCCTCCAATGGCCCAATTAGTTTTTGTTCTAGTGCTTTATTCATTGCAAATTGATGCATGATATAGCCTCCAGGCATTTGTAGGAGTAGTTTCTATCAATCTTGTTGAGTTTGGTTCACTTTTATTTTGAGTCATTACAAATTTCAGAAATTTTTCAGAGGAATAAAAATGTCTAGGAAATTGTACCAAGGTGGTTCTTTAAGGAAGCAAGCACTAAGGTGTGCGATACGCAAACTGGACCTTGAACCACCAAGGGAAGCTCAAGTGAAGCCGTGTGAATGGCCATTGGATGAATTCATGGTTCGTGCGGGTTTCACGGATGAGTTTTATGCATACGTACAAATGTCGGCCTTGAGGACTTCTTATCAGACAAGTGCTTACAATACTATTATCTCACCGATTCCTTTGTGCGGAGGTTTGAGTTTTCATCTAAGCATAATACTCATACTATTCTGTTTGACCTTTATGTTGGGGAACGCGGTAATTTCAAAAAAAATCCTACGCACATGCAAGATCATGGTGATGCATAGCAACGAGAGGGCAAGAGTGTTGTCCATGTACCCTCGTAGACCGTAAGAGGAAGCGTTATGACAACGCGGTTGATGTAGTTGTACGTCTTCACGATCGACCAATCCTAGTACCGAAAGTACGACACCTCCGCGATCTGCACACGTTCAACTCGGTGACGTCCCAAAAACTCATGATCCAGCAGAGTGTCGAGCGAGAGCTTCGTTAGCATGACGGCGTGATGACGGTGATGATGATGCTACCGGAATAGAGCTTCGCCTAAGCACCGCTATGATATGACCGACTTGGATTATGGTGGAGGGGGGCACCACACACGGCTAGAAACAATCAACTTGTGTGTTCTAGGGTGCCCCCTTCCCCTGTATATAAAGGAGCAAGGGGGAGGCCGGCTGACCCTTGGGGCGTGCCAGGAGAGGAGGATTCCTCCTCCTCCTAGTAGGAGTAGGACTCCCCTTTCCTACTCCTACTAGGAGGGGGAAAGGAAGGAGGACAGGGAGAAGGAAAGGGGGGCACCGCCCCCTTTCTCTAGTCCAATTCGGACAAGAGGGGGAGGGGGCGCGCGGCCTGCCCTGGCCGACCCTCTCTCGCTCCACTAAGGCCCATGTGGCCCAATAGTTCTCCGGGGGGGGTCCGGTAACCCTCTCGTACTCCGGTTTTCTCCGAAATCACCCGGAACACTTCCGGTGCCCGAATATAGCCGTCTAATATATCAATCTTTATGTCTCGACTATTTCGAGACTTTTCGTCATATCCGTGATCACATCCGGGACTCCAAACTACCTTCAGTACATCAAAACACATAAACTCATAATACCAATCGTCACCAAACGTTAAGAGTGTGGACCCTGCAGGTTCAAGAACTATGTAGAAATGACCAAGACACATCTCCGGTCAATAACCAATAGCGGAACCTGGATGTTCATATTGGCTCCCACATATTCTATGAAGATCTTTATCGGTCAAACTGCATAACGATATAGATTGTTCCCTTTGTCATCGGTATGTTACTTGTCCGAGATTCGATCATCGGTATCTCAATACCTAGTTCAATCTCGTTACCAGCAAGTCTCTTTACTCGTTCTGTAATGCTACATCCCGTAACTAATGCATTAGCTACATTTCTTGCAAGGCTTATAGTGATGTACATTACCGAGAGGGCCCAGAGATACCTCTCCGACAATCGGAGTGACAAATCCTAATCTCGATCTATGCCAACTCAATAAACACCATCGGAGACACCTGTAGACCACCTTTATAATTGATAACCCACAAGTATAGGGGATTGCAAAAGTTTTCGAGGGTAGAGTATTCAATCCAAATTTATTGATTCGACACAAGGGGAGCCAAAGAATATTCTCAAGTATTAATAGTTGAGTTGTCAATTCAACCACACCTGAAAGACTTAATATCTGCAGCAAAGTATTTAGTAGCAAAGTAATATGATAGTAGCGGTAACGATAGCAAAAGTAATAGTTTTGGTTTTATAGTGATTGTAACAGTAGCAACAGAAAAGTAAATAAGCAAAGATCAATATGTGAAAAGCTCATAGGCATTGGATCAGTGATGGATAACTATGTCGGATGCGATTCCTCATGTAATAGTTATAACATAGGGTGACACAGAACTAGCTCCAGTTCATCAATGTAATGTAGGCATGTATTCCGAATATCGTCATACGTGCTTATGGAAAAGAACTTGCATGGCATTTTTTTGAATATTTACTGTGAGGCAAAGCCCCACAGCCCTTTATTAAAAACGAACAACTGTATAGAAGAAAAAGAAGAAGTACATACAAGAGCTAAGAAACTAGTCTACAAAGCTAAGGTACAAGACTAGAACTACCTACCTGGACTAATTAGACTAATGCATTTATCCAAGCTTTAAGCTTGATGCTATTATCATCCTTAAGCCTATGAGATAGGAGTGAAAGATCATGTACAAAGTTAGACCGCCAAGCAGCAAAAGTAGCTCTCTCCCCTCTAAAAGTTCTGCCATTCCTGAGGATCCAAATATTCCAGGCTGCCGTGAGCATGGCATCTTTTTTCCTACCCTCCCGTGGCAGCGGGGTCCTATTGGAAACTAAGGGATATTAAGGCCTCCTTTTAATAGAGTACCAGACCAAAGCATTAGCACTTAGTGAATACATGAACTCCTCAAACTACGGTCATCACCGGTAAGTATCCCAACTATTGTCACTTCGGGGTTAACGGATCATAACACATAATAGGTGACTATAGACTTGCAAGATGGGATCAAGAACTCACATATATTCATGAAAACATAATAGATTCAGATATGAAATCATGGCACTTGGGCCCAAGTGAAAAGCATTAAGCATAGCAAAGTCATAGAAACATCAATCTCAGAACATAGTGGATACTAGGGATCAAACCCTAACAAAACTAACTCAATTACATGATAAATCTCATCCAACCCATCACCGTCCAGCAAGCCAATAATGGAATTACTCACGCACAGCGGTGATCATCATGAAATTGGTGATGGAGGAAGGTTGATGATGACGATGGCGACGAATTCTCCTTTTCGGAGCCCCGAATAGACTCCAGATCATCCCTCCCGAGAGAGATTAGGGCTTGGCGGTGGCTCCGTATCATAAAATGCGATGAATCCTTCTGTCTGATTTTTTTCTCCCCGAACGTGAATATATAGAGTTAGAGTTGAGGTCGGTGGAGCACCAGGGGGCCCACGAGGCAGGGGGCGCGCCCCCACCCTCGTGGACAGGGTGTGGGGCCCCTGGCCTTGATTCTTTCGGCAGTATTTTTTATATATTCCAAAAATATTCTCCGTTGATTTTCAGGTCATTCCGAGAACTTTTATTTTTGCACAAAAATAATACCATGGCAATTCTGCTAAAAACAGCGCCAGTCCGGGTTAGTTCCATTCAAATCATGCAAGTTAGAGTCCAAACCAAGGGCAAAAGTGTTTGGAAAGTAGATACGATGGAGACGTATCAACTCCCCCAAGCTTAAACCTTTTCTTGTCCTCAAGCAATTCAGATGATAAACTGGAAGTGATAAAGAAAAAATTTAGAAACTTTGTTTGCTCTTGTTGTTGTTAATATGTAAAACCAGCATTCAAGTTTTCAGCAAAGATTATGAACTAACCATATTCACAATAACAGTTAGGTCTCATGTTTACTCATATCAATGGTATAATCAACTAGCGAGCAATAATAATAAATCTCGGATGACAACACTTTCTCAAAACAATCATAGTATGATATAACAAGATGGTATCTCGCTAGCCCTTTCTGAATCCGCAAAACATGAATGCAGAGCACCTCTAAAGATCAAGGGCTGACTGGAAATTTCAATTCATGGTAAAAGAGATCCAGTCACAGTCATACTCAATATAAACTAATAATAATACATGCAAATGACAGTGGTGCTCTCCAACTGGTGCTTTTTAATAAGAGGGTGATGACTCAACATAAAAGTAAATGGATAGGCCCTTCTTAGAGGGAAGCAGGGATTTGTAGAGGTGCCAGAGCTCGATTTTGAAATAGAGATGAATAATAGTTTGAGTGGTATACTTTTATTGTCAACATAACAACCGAGAGATCTCGATATCATCCATGCTACACACATTATAGGCGGTTCCCAAGCAGAATGGTAAAGTTTATACTCCCCCACCACCAGCAAGCATCAATCCATGGCTTGCCCGAAACAACGGGTGCCTCCAACTAACAACAATCCTGGGGGAGTTTTGTTAGCAATTGTTTTGATTTGATTTGAGCATGGGACTAGGCATCCCGGTGACCAGCCATTTTCTCTCGAGTGAGGAGCGGAGTCCACTCCTCTTGAGAATAACCCACCTAGCATGGAAGATAAAGACAACCCTAGTTGATACATCAACTATTCGAGCATACAAAACAAAATTTCATTTGAAGGTTTAGAGTTTGGCACATACAAATTTACTTGGAACGGCAGGTAGATACCGCATATAGGAAGGTATGGTGGACCCATATGGAATAACTTTGGGGTATATGGAATTGTATGCCCAAGCAGCATTCCCGCTTAGTACAAGTGAAGGCTAGAAAGAGACTGGGAAGCGACCAGCTAGAGAGCGACAACAGTCATGAACATGCATTAAAATTAATCAACACTGAATGCAAGCATGAGTAGGATATAATTCACCATGAACATAAATATCGTGGAGGCTATGTTGATTCTGTTTCAACTACATGCGTGAACATGTGCCAAGTCAAGCCACTCGAATCGTTCAAAGGAGGATACCACCCTATCATACCACATCACAACCATTTTAATAGCATGCTGGCACGCAAGGAAAACCATTATAAACTCTGAGGGAGTCCTGGATTAGGGAGTATCCGGACAGCCGGACTATAACCATTAGCCGGACTCTTGGACTATGAAGATACAAGATTGAAGACTTCGTCCCGTGTCTGGATGGGACTTTCCTTGACGTGGAAGGCAAGCTTGGCAATACAAATATATAGATCTCCTCCCATTGTAACCGACTCTGTGTAACCCTAGCCCCCTCCGGTGTCTATATAAACCAGAGGGTTTAGTCCGTAGGACATAATGACAACAATCATACCATAGGCTAGCTTCTATGGTTTAGCCTCTCTGATCTCGTGGTAGATCTACTCTTGTACTACCCATATCATCAATATTAATCAAGCAGGAGTAGGGTTTTACCTCCATCAAGAGGGCCCGAACCTGGGTAAAAACATCATGTCCCTTGTCTCCTGTTACCATTCGCCTAGACGCACAGTTCGGGACCCCCTACCCGAGATCCACCGGTTTTGACACCGACATTGGTGCTTTGATTGAGAGTAGGGATTGCAATTTTATCTATGGATCTGGATACCCATGGATACCCGACCCGGTTGGGCAAGGGTATGGAGCACATTTTCACCCATGGGTCCATGGATATGGATACCCACGAACAGCCGAGTTGGGCATGGTTATAGTTTGTGCTCCATACCCGTATGACATGTGGGGCCATATGCCAGTGATAGTAGAAAGAGCGAATCAATGGGAAATTGCAGGAAATATGCAACTTGTTCCATGAGCTACATGCTGGAGAATCAACCTCTGGTATGTCACACTTAAGGACTCATCGTATTACTTGTTGTCTACATATGCATGTAGCTTATGTTGTCATTTGTGAGTGAATGATGATGTGTTAATTTGCTCTTTGGGAAGACTTCATACTGACTTTTCTATGCCCATGGAGCTCCATGGGTATGTGGGTATCCAGTGAGTTTGGACATGGGCACAAGTTTTGCCCATGGATAATTTGGTGGATGGGCAGAGAGTAGGGAGATGGGTCATGGGTTGGATTTGGACCAGCTCCACCCGCCCCAAACCTGACCCATTGCCATCCCTAATTGAGTGTTCCTCTGTGTCATCATAATCAGGCTTGATGGATCCTTCGATCATCGTTAGCGATGCAGTCCAGGGTGAGACTTTTCTCCCCGGGCAGATTTTTGTATTCGGCGGCTTTGCACTGCGGGCCAATGCGCTTGGCCATCTTGAGCAGATTGAAAGCTACGCCCCTGGCCATCAGGTCAGGATTGGAAGCCTAAACTACACGGCCAATATCCGCGGAGACTTGATCTTCGACGGATTCGAGCCCCTGCCGAGTGCGTCGCACTGTCATGATGGGCATGATTTAGCTCTGCCACCGAACAGTGTCCTGGAGACCGCACCTGCAGCCGCTCCGACCTTTAATTCGGAGCCAACTGCGCCATCCGAGGGCGGGTGGTTAGACCCCGCCGTGGAGGCAGCAGCCTCAATGGAGATCGAACCAAACACCAACCTTATCCTTCGTGAGGCCCGTGACTCCCCATCGCCGGACTCTCCTCTGGACTCTGGACCATCCGCGCCCCTGCCAATCGAATCCGATTGGGCGCCGATCATGGAGTTCGCTGTCACGGATATCTTTCAGCACTCGCCCTTCAGCGACATACTGAATTCACTAAGGTCTCTCTCTTTGTCAGGAGAGTCCTGGCCGGATTATGACCAGCGGGATTGGGATGCGGACGACGAAGAAATTCGACGCCCACCCACCACCCACTTCATAGCCACTGTCGATGACTTGACTGACATGCTTGACTTCGACTCCAAAGACATCGACAGTATGGACGACGATGCAGGAGACGAACAGGAACCAGCACCTATAGGGCACTAGAAAGCCACCTCGCCGTATGACATATATATGGTGGACACACCCAAAGAATGCAATGGCGACAGAACAGCGGAGGATGACCCCTCCAAGAAGCAACCTAACCGCCGGCATCAGCGGCGCCGCTCTAAGTCCCGCCAAAGCAAAAATGGTGATTCCGGCATAGGAGAGAATAACACCCCGGATAGTGCCGAAGACAACCCCCTCCAGCAAGATTCAGCAGAGGAGGATGGAGAAGCCAGCCCTTATGAGAGAGCGGCAGATAGAGAGGAAGAGGATGATAATTACATACCCCCCTCCGAAGACGAGGTAAGCCTCGGCGACGACAAATTTGTCGTGCCTGAGGATCCCATTGAGCAAGAGTGCTTCAAGCACCGGCTTATAGCCACGGCAAATAGCCTTAAGAAAAAGCAGCAGCAGCTTAGAGCTGATCAAGACTTGCTAGCCGACAGATGGACTGAAGTCCTTACGGTCGAGGAATATGAACTCAAACGCCCCTCCAAAAGCTACCCAAAATGCAGGTTGCTACCCCGATTAGAGGAGGAAGCATCTAAACCTACGTCCCCAGCGTATGACGCGGCTGACCGGCCACCTCGTGGCCGCGACAGAGAAGTCTCTCGGCCCACAACTCAAGCCGCACCCCGGCGCCACTCAAAAAATACCAAGGCTCGGGGAAACGCGCTAGACCTGCGAGATATATTGGAGGACAAAGCAAGGCAAACAAGATCGATCTACGGATCGCGTGGGCGCCCCATGACACGAGACGATAACCATCACGCTGGATACAACAAAAGTAAATCCGGCCGGGCCGAACACAACAGACAAAACTCATTCGAGCTGCGTCGTGATATAGCCCAGTACAGAGGCGCCGCACACCCGTTATGCTTCACAGATGAAGTAATGGATCATCAAATCCCAGAGGGTTTCAAACCCGTGAATATCGAATCATATGACGGTATGACAGATCCCACGGTATGGATCGAGGACTATCTCCTTCATATCCACATGGCCCGTGGTGACGATCTACACGCCATCAAATACCACCCACTCAAGCTTAAAGGACCAGCCTGACATTGGCTCAACAGCTTGCCAGGAGAATCCATAGGTTGTTGGGAGAACTTGTAAGCCACATTCCTCGACAACGTCCAGGGCACCTATGTGCGACCACCAGATGCCGATGACTTGAGCCACATAATTCAACAGCCAGAGGAATCGGCCAGGCAATTCTAGACACGGTTCCTAACTAAGAAAAATTAAATCATCGACTGTCCGGATGCAGAGGCCCTAGCAGCTTTCAAGCATAACATCCGCGACGAGTGGCTTGCCCGGCACCTTGGACAGAAAAAGCCGAAACTATGGCAGCCCTCACGACACTCATGGCCTGCTTTTGCGCGGGAGAAGACAGCTGGCTAGCTCATAGCAATAACATGTTAGCAATAACATGTCAAAGAGCCCTGGTAATTCGGATACCAAGGACAGCAATGGCAGGTCACGTCGCAACAAGAATAAGCGCCGCATTAACAGCGACAATACCAAGGATACGACAGTTAATGCCGGATTCAGAGGCTCTAGGCCCGGTCAACAGAAAAAGTCATTCAAAAGAAGCACTCCGAGCCCGTCCAGTTTGGACCGTATACTCGATCGCTCGTGTCAGATACATGGCTCCCCTGACAAGCCATCCAACCACACCAACAGAGATTGTTGGGTGTTCAAGCAGGCCGGCAAGTTAAATGCCGAAAACAAAGACAAGGGGCTACATAGCGATGACGAGGAGGAGCCCCGACCGCCGAACACTGGAGGACAGAAGGGGTTTCCCCCACAAGTGCGGACGGTGAACATGATATACGCAACCCACATCCCCAAGAGGGAGCGGAAGCGTGCGTTAAGGGACGTATACGCGTTGGAGCCAGTCACCCCAAAGTTCAACCAATGGTCCTCCTGCCCGATCACTTTCGATCGCAGGGACCACCCCACTAGTATCCGCCATGGCGGATTTGCCGCATTGGTTCTAGACCCAATCATTGACGGATTTCACCTCACTCGAGTCCTTATGGACGGCAGTAGCAGCTTGAACCTGCTTTATCAGGACACAGCGCGCAAAATGGGCATAGATCCCTCAAGGATTAAACCCACAAAAACGACCTTTAAGGGCGTAATACCAGGTGTTGAGGCCCATTGCACAGGCTGAGTCACACTAGAAGTGGTCTTCGGATCCCCGGATAATTTCCAAAGCGAGGAGTTAAACTTCGACATAGTCCCGTTCCGCAGTGGCTATCATGCACTGCTCGGACGAACCGCATTTGCAAAATTCAATGCGGTGCCGCACTACGCATACCTCAAGCTCAAGATGCCAGGACCTCGGGGGGTCATCATAGTCAATGGAAACATAGAGCGCTCTCTCCGAACCAAGGAGCACACTGCGACCCTCGTAGCAGAAGTGCAAAGCAGCCTATCAAGGCAATTCTCCAGTACGGCGATCAGACGTCCGGACACCGTCAAGCGTGCTCGAAGTAATCTGCAACAGGACCGCCTAGCACGTTCTGAGCTCGCATAGCAATGCGGCCCCTAGCCCAGCCCCATCCAAATGGCGACACATGTGCCACGTGCACACAATTACGCATTAGAAATACCATGGGCACAGGGGAGGGGCACGAGTACGGCACGCCCCGAAACGTGGCTCAACCACACTAGGGGCTCCCTACTTTGTTAGTTTTTCTCTCTTCCAGGACTTCACTCTCTGGAAGCCCTGTCAGGCAATATAATCGCCGAACACACGATGCAAGGACCAGGGGGGCCAGAAGCTACATCGCATCATGGAACTCCCAGGTGGTCTCTATAACGAGCAAAATACCCGCTTTCACTACCATTCCGCAGCTTACCCTTGGAAGAGACACGTCAAATAGTCCCATTTTCTGCTTATCGCACTACTTGTATCGTTTTACTTCAATGCATCTTTTCGAATAAACAATGAATAGCTTCAGTCTGTTTTTGCATTTTTCTTTTATATATGTGTTCATTAATGACACCTTGCAACCGTACACTTTGGTACGGCCAATACACCAGGGGCTTAAGTACCCCACAATATGGTGCGAGAAGTCCGAACACTTTCACAAGTGCGGCACCCCGAACTTATAGCATTATATGCATCAGCTCCGAATCATGTCTTTGGTCAATAGTTGGGTTTGCCCGGCTCCCATGTTTTGGTACCTTACGTTCCACTATATCGGCTAAGGTAGCACTGGGAGAACTACTGCAATTGTGCCCCGGTTCAGCTGGGCTAAGCACCTCAGTTGAGAAAGCTAAAACTGGCTGTCATGATAGGGCGAGAGCTGGTCGCTGTTCGAGAGGTTTCGAGTCCCTAAAGACTTATGCCGCTTAGGGCAAGGAGCCGGCTTTGTCCGGCCTAGGCGTGTATAGCGCCCCAAACTCGGTCTACCGAACACTAGGGGCTTCGCCAAAATTTAAAATTATAGAATTCTCTGGCTAAGTGAGAGTGATAACGCATTATAGTCCGTTTGCCTTGTTTGTTGTGCTGAGCACCTCCCTTGAAGGACCCAAGAATGGGAAAAAGAGTGCTCAGGTTTATCCTGAACACCCCAGCACTCGTGGCATGGGGGCAGAAGCCGACGACTCGCCATCTCTCAGATTTAATAAACGGCCGTATAGAAGGTAATATTTTAAATTCAAACAAGCATTGCATAGCGCATATGAACGAGTTTTCAGTGTACAGGATAACACGAGCAAGTTTACTCAAATATTACATCTTTGGAACATTCATCCGCCACAAGGCGGGCACCCTTCAGGACGCCTCATAGTACATCTCAGGGCGGCGATGCTCCTTGCCCTGCGGTGGCCCATCCGTCACCAGCTTCTCAGCATCCATCTTGCCCCAGGGAACTTTAACACGGGCAAGCGCCCTACGGGCACCTTCGATGCAGACGAAGCGCTTGATCACCTCAAGCCACGGACAGGCATCCGCCAGCCGCCTCACCAGCCCAAAGTAGCTCCCAGGCATGGCCTCTCCAGGCCACAGCCGAACTATAAGACCCTTCATGGCCTGTTCGGCCACCTTATGGAGCTCGACCAATTGCTTCAGCTGGTCACTCAAGGGCACCGGGTGTCCGGTCTCAGCATACTGAGACCAAAACACCTTCTCCGTCGAGCACCCTTCCTCGGCCCGGTAGTAGGCGGCGACATCTGACACGCTGCGGGAGAAATCTGCGAATGCTCCTGGAGAGCTCGGGACTCGGGTAAGTAACAAGTAACTCATTTTCATGTGCTTGCTTTGCATAATGAATGCCCTACCCGCCGCTATCTTCTTCATCGCCTCAATTTCCCGGAGGGCTTTTTGGGCTTCGGCCTTGGCAGACTTGGTGCTTTCGAGGGCCGCAGCGAGCTTAGACTCTTGAGTCTTCGAGTCAAGCTCCAAAGTCTCATGCTTCTCCACGAAAGCATGGAGCTCTTGCTGCACCTCGCCAACCTGTGCCTCATGTTTCTCCCACTCGGTGCGCTCCGTGGCCGCCTTGTTCTTGGCCTCGGTAAGCGCTTGCTTTAGGGTTGCCACCTCGGTCGTGGCCCCTAGCGTACCAGTAACGATCCTGTCATTTTTCATAACCACATCTTTTTAATATACTTACACAAGGTATTACTTACCTTCTTTATCCTCGAGCTGCTTCTTGGCAAGGCCAAGCTCTTTCTCGGACCGCTCCAGGCTCTGCTTCAACGCATCAACCTCCGCAGTCAGTGCGGCAGAGGTCAGCAGCGCATCCTGCATACCCATATTGACATACTTATGTTAGACTCATGTGTTTATTATTAGATCCTCTATTCGGATTTTCTTTGTGAACACCAAACAGAGCATCAGGGGCTACTGTCTATGCGGTAATATTTTCATATATTTTTTACACACCTCAAAGCCTGTTAGAAGGCTGGCACAGGCTTCAGTCAGCCTGCTCTTGGCGGACTGAACTTTATGGATCACCGCACTCATAATAGTGCGGTGCTCCTCGTCGATGGTGGCGCCGTTAAGCACCTCCAGCAAGTTATCCGGTGCCTCCAGTTGGATGGAGGTCACCGGTGCGGTAGGCTTGCCCTTCTTAGTGGGGGCCGCCTGCCGGAGTCCGGAACCACTGAAGGTTCCGGTGCGATGTTCGGCCCAGGGCCGGACTGGGAGCCCTTGGGAGCCTTGCTCCCCTTGTGCCTACAGTCTGGAAGGTCGCCTTGTGGCGCCTCCAGGAGCACCTCCCCTCGGCTTGAAACCCTTGGGGACAACACCTCGGCGTTATCTGTAGGGCGAGGGGTGGAAGCGGTCGGAAGCGAAAAGCTATTCACGTCCGACGAATCCAAGGAACCACTCGACGATATGTCGACTTGGGCTCGGGGCGGACTACATGATTATATTCGGCGTTAGGAGAAGTTGTGCAATAAAGGAACGCTACGAGTCACTCTGGTGTCCGAATACTTACGACTTCGCCAAGGGCTTGGCCGTGGGCGGCCACTCCTCTTCACCGTCGGTGGCGTTGGTGGAGTAGTCCGGAGGAAGGGTCCTTCCCTTCTTGGACCCTCCAGCCTCCCCCATTGGGGCGACCTTCCTTTTCTTTTCACCCCCTGCTGGAGGGGAAGAAGCCTCTTTTTCCTCCTCCTCATCTTCGTGGGAGGAGTGCACCTCGGACTCATCGGACGATGAGTCCGACTCCACCGGGCGCCGGGAACTCTTTCGGGTTCCCGTGGCCTTCTTCTCCAGCACCACGTAAGGTGCCGGAACCAGCAGCTCCGCCAAGCGGGCGTCTGCTGGGCCTTTGGGCAAAGGAGTCGGACAGTCGATCTGTCCGGCCGTCTCCTACCAGTCCTGTCAAAGGTACGGGAGCTTCGATCCTGCATAGAGTCAAACTATGAAAAACGAGTATCCCGTAAGAGGTAAAAACAGCTTACCGCGTTGGCTTGGCGCTTCGCGCAGAATCCGCGATCCTCGGTAGTGGGAGGGGGAACCTCGGCGCCCTTGAATAGCACCTTCCAGGCATCCTTGTGTGTTGTGTCGAAGAGCCTATTCAGAGTTTGGTGCTGGACCGGGTCGAACTCCCACAAGTTGAAAGCTCGTCGTTGACACGGGAGGATCCGACGGATGAGCATGACCTGGACTACGTTGACGAGTTTGAGCTTCTTGCTCACCATGTTTTGGATACATGTTTGGGGTTCGGTCAGCTCTCCCAAACTACCCCAGGACAGGCACTTCTCTTGCCAGGAGGTGAGCCGCGTAGGGATGCCAGATCGGAACTCGGGGGCCGCTGCCCATTCGGGGTCATGCGGCTCGGTGATATAGAACCACCCCGATTGCCACCCCTTTATGGTCTCCACGAAGGAGACCTCGAGCCATGTGATGTTGGGCATCTTGCCCACCATGGTGCCTCCGCACTCCTCCTGGCAGCCGCTCACTACCTTCGGCTTGACATTGAAGGTCTTCAGCCATAAGCCGAAGTGGGGCTTGATGCGGAGGAAGGCCACGCACACGACGATAAACACCGAGATGTTGAGGATGAAGTTCAGGGCCAGATCGTGGAAATCCAGGCCGTAGTAGAACATGAGTCCCCAAACGAATGGGTAGAGAGGGAATCCCAGTCCGCAGAGGAAATGGGTAAGGAACACTACCCTCTCATGGGGCCTGGGGGTGGGGATGAGCTACCCCTCATCTGGGAGCCGGTGCACGATGTCGTCGGGCAGGTATCCGGCTCTCCTCAACTTCTTGATGTCTCCCTCCGTGATGGAGGAGACCATCCACCTTCCTCCCGCTCCGGACATGGTTGGAGAGGGTTGAGGTGGGAAATGCGGACTTGGGCGCTGCAGCTCGAGTGTGCGAAAATGGATGAGCAAAGGAGGAAGAAGGCGTGGATGAAAAGGTGAATCCTTATCCCTTTATATGGGCGGACGAAACTATGCGTCCCCACCAGCCTGGTAAAACTCGCTTAGCCCCCAAGCACCGTAATCAATGGCACGGTTGGGTTACACATGCCCGTATTGATGAGAATCCCGTGATAAGGGGACATGATCTCTGCTTTGACAAGACGTGCCAAGGAAACTGCCTCGCAAAACGCGCTGAGGTGGGACAGTAAAAACGATTCGAATAAAGGCTTGGCTGTGGTGTGATGTCACGCTACAGAATACGTCAGCATATTAGATTTGTGGAAATGTTACTCTCTCCCTCTACGGTGGTATGTGGAACTTGTTTTGCAGAGCCGGACATGATCCTCGTGTTCAAAATCTTCTATGAAGTATTCGGAGGAGGAACCCGCCTTGCAATGCCGAAGACAATCTGCGTGCCGGAGTCGTCGTCATTGAAGCCTGGTTCAGGGGCTACTGAGGGAGTCCTGGATTAGGGGGTATCCGGACAGCTGGACTATAACCATTGGCCGGACTCTTGGACTATGAAGATACAAGATTGAAGACTTTGTCACGTGTCCGGATGGGACTTTCCTTGACGTGGAAGGCAAGCTTGGCAATACGAATATATAGATCTCCTCCCATTGTAACTGACTCTGTGTAACCCTAGCCCCCTCCGGTGTCTATATAAACCGGAGGGTTTAGTCCGTAGGACATAATGACAACAATCATACCATAGGCTAGCTTATAGTGTTTAGCCTCTCTGATCTTGTGGTAGATCTACTCTTGTACTACCCATATCATCAATATTAATCAAGCAGGAGTAGGGTTTTACCTCCATCAAGAGGGCCCGAACCTGGGTAAAAACATCGTGTCCCTTGTCTCATGTTACCATCCGCCTAGACACACAGTTCGGGACCCCCTATCCAAGATCCGCCGGTTTTGACACCGACAAACTCCTAGCTAATTAAGCATGGCATGAGCAACTATAATCTCTAATTGTCATTGCAAACATGTTTCATTCATAATAGGCTGAATCAGGAATGATGAACTAATCATATTTACTAAAACAAGAGAGGTCGAGTTCATGCTAGCTTCTCTCATCTCAATGAGTCCATCATATATCGTCATTATTGCCCTTCACTTGCACAACTGAATAGTGTGTATAATAATAATAGTGCACGTGCATTGGACTAAGCTGGAATCTGCAAGCATTCAATTCAAGGGAGAAGACAAGGTAATATGGGCTCTTTGTTAGATCAACAATAATGCATATGAGAGCCACTCAACATTTTCATCATGGTCTTCTCCTCTCGACCCCCAAAGGAAAGAAATAAAACTATTTACACGGGAAAGCTCCCAACAAGCAAAAGAAGAACGGGAAATCTTTTGGGGTTTTCTTTTTAATTACTACTACTATAGGCATGGAAAGTAAACTAGCTAAAAGCTACAACTAATTTTTTTTGTTTTTCTTAAGGTTTTTGAAAGACACAAGAAGAAAGCTTAAAAAGAAAATAAACTACCATGGATATTACAATGAAAAAGTATGAGCATCGACAACTAGAATGAGTGTGTGAACATGAATGTAATGTCCGTGAGAAATATGTACTCCCCCAAGCTTAGGCTTTTGTCCTAAGTTGGTCTATGCCCACGGATCAAAGCTGCCCTCTTCGGTGTACGGAGGAGGATCCCCAGGATGCCACTGGTTGGCGATCTCCTCCGGATCCCACTGATAAACAGACTGACAGTGAGGATCAAGTGGTGGCTCCGGCTCGGGCTCTGGAGATGATGTCAGGCTCCGGTAGGCATGAATGGCCTCCAGCAGAACAAGGTACGTGCCTGAAAATATGTTGAACAAAGAAGGAGCAGACAAGGTAATAGTCTCAAAGTAGTCTTTATCAAATATCAGTCTATAGTTAAACAACTTGTTCTTATTCTTAACAATAAAAATCATGTTCTACCATACTCTTATAATCTATAAAAATATGAGGCAGCAACTTCCCCTCTTTCTCATAATGCCTAATAGGTATGTTAAAGTGTGCAGCAAGGCGTGAGGCGAAGATGCCTCCTAAGACGGGACCCTTTGTATGGTTCAGATTTAACCGTTTAGCAACAATGGCGCCTAAACTAAAAGTGGTATCACGAAACAAAGCATGGAGCAAAATAACAATATCAGGGGCACTAAGATTTCCACAGTTCCTGCGACCAATTAAGGATCTACTAGCAAATATTGCGAAGTAACGTAGAACAACAAAATGTATGCTAGTGATTCTTGCATCGGAAGCTTTCCTCATTTCCCCTATAGCAATCATATCAATAAATCCCTCCACATCATTACGATGTGGTTCCTCTATGCTGCCCTAAAAGGGTATCCTACAAACCCGGCAAAAATCATAAAGTGACATTTCCTTATACTCATCATATAAATAAAATTCCACCGAAGGTGGCGATCTCCTAGCATGGGAATGAAAATTTTGCACAAAAATTTGGTGAGTAGGAGATACAGTTCACGCTGGCCGTGGAGGAAGTCGGTAAGGCCTGCATTCTCAGCCAAATAATAAAAATCTTCATAAATCCCGGCTTCTCTCAAGAACTCATCACAAGGCCATTCACACGGCCGAACCTCCGCAGTGCGAGGGAGATTATATTTGGGCTTCTTATTTTCTTCACTTTTCTTATGCTTCGAGCTTCGACTCGAAGAGCCCCTCAAAAATCTCTTCATCTTATTTTGAAAATTTCTGAAATTTTTAGTAACTCAAAAATAAAAATGAACCAAACTCAACAAGACTGATAGCAACTACCCCTACAAGTGCATAGATGCCATAACATGCATTAAAACTACTTTTGACCATATAAGTTTGACATGCAAGCTCAAGAATAGGGTCACCTAAGCAGCAAAAATTTGCAATAAATAAAGCACTAGAACAAAAACTAATTGGACCATTGGAGGAGTCACATACCGAAGAACAATCCCCCAAAGCAGTTTTGTGAATGGAGCTTTGAGCAAGGAGATCGAAAATGGCGGCAAGATGAGCTAGAACTCAGGTTTGAGCTAGTGGATGATTTTTTCTGGAGGAAGATGAAGTGTGTGGGTGCAAGAATAAATGGAGGGGGCCCACGTGGGCTCAAGGAGGCAGGAGGCGCGCCCAGGGGGTAGGGCGCACCCTCCACCCTCGTGGGAACATGGTGAGGCTCCCTGGTGTGTTCTCAGTGCCAATAATTCTTTAATATTTCAGAAAAAATCATATTAAATTTTCAGGGCATTTGGAGAACTTTTATTTTCGGGGTATTTTTATTGCAAGGATAATTCAGAAAACAGACAGAACATGATATTTTTGCTTTATTTAAACTAAATAATAGAAAGTAAAAATAGGGTACAGAGAGTTGTGCTTTCTAACTTCATCCATCTCATGCTCATCAAAAGGAATCCACTAACAAGGTTGATCAAGTCTTGTTAACAAAATCATTTCGAATAACATGAAACTGGAGAATTTTCGAATAACACTAGGTTACCTCAATGGGGATATGCACATCCCCAACAATAAGAATATCATATTTCTTCTTGACAGTAGGAAGAGGAAATCAAAAACCTCCAATACTAATCGTTGAAGTTTTTCCAATAGAATTAATACTGTGGACTTGAGGTTGTTTCCTCGGAAAGTGTACCGTATGCTCATTAACATTAACATGAAAGGTGACATTGCCTTTGTTGCAATCAATAACAGCCCCTGCAATATTCAAAAAGGGTCTTCCAAGAATAATAGATTTACTATCATCCTCGGGAATACCAAGAATAACAAAGTCTGTTAAAATAGTATCATTTGCAATCACAACAGGCACATCCTCACAAGTATCGACAGGTATAGCAGTTGATTTATCAGACATTTGCAAAGATATTTCAGTAGGTGTCAACTTATTCAATTCAAGTCTACGATATAAAGAGAGAGGCATAACACTAACACCGGCTCGGGGATCACATAAAGCAGTTTTAACATAGTTTCTCTTAATGGAGCATGGTATAGTTGGTACTTCTAGATCTCCAAGTTTCTTTGATATTCCACCTTTAAAAGTGTAATTAGCAAGCATGGTGGAAATTTCAGCTTCCGGTATCTTTCTTTTATTGGTAACAGTATCCTTCATGCACTTAGCATAAGGGTTCATTTTAAGCATATCAGTCAAATGCATACTCAAAAAGATAGGTCTAATCATTTCAGCAAAGCGCTCAGAATCCTCATCATCCTTTTTCTTGGATGGTTTAGGAGGAAAAGGCACGGTTTTATGAACCCATGGTTCTCTTTCTTTGTCGTGCTTCCTCGCAACAAAGTCTCTCTTATCATAACATTGATTCTTTGATTGTGGGTTATCAAGATCAACAACAGGTTCAATCTCTACATCATTGTCATTGCTAGGTTGAGCATCAACATGAACATCATCATTAACATTATCACTAGGTTCATGTTCATTACCAAATTGAGTTTCAGCATCAGAAATAGAAATATCATTGGGATTCTCAGGTGTGTCAACAACAGGTTCACTAGAAGCATGCAAAGTCCTGTCATTTTTCTTTTTCTTCTTCTTGGAAGAACTAGGTGCATCAACATTAGTTCTATGAGAATCTTGCTTGATACTCTTAGGGTGGCCCTCAGGATACAAAGGTTCCTGAGTCATTTTACCCCCTCTAGTCATAACCTTAACAGCACTATCATTTTTCTTATTATTCAATTCATTGAGCAAATCATTCTGAGCTTTAAGTACTTGTTCTACTTGAGTGGTAACCATATAAGCATGTTTACTAATAAGTTTAAGTTCACCTTTAACTCTAGACATATAATCACTCAAGTGTTCAATCATATAAGCATTTCGTTTCAATTGTCTACCAACATAAGCATTAAAGTCTTCCTGTTTAACCATAAAGTCATCAAAATCATCCAAGCATTGGCTAGCAAACTTAGTAGATGGGATTTCACATTTATCAAATCTATAGAGATAATTTACCTTTACTACCTGTGTCGGGTTATCAAGACCATGTATTTCTTCAATAGGTGGTAAATTCTTAACATCTTCATCTTTAATACCTTTTTCTCTCATAGATTTCTTTACCTCTTGCATATCTTCAGGACTGAGAAATAGAATACCCCTTTTCTTTGGAGTTGGCTTAGGAGTTGGTTCAGGAAGTGTCTAATCATTTTCATTACTCAACATATTATTCAATAGCAATTCAGCTTGATCATCAGTTCTTTCCTTGAAATCACAACTAGCACAACTATCAAGGTGGTCTCTGGAAGAATCAGTTAGTCCATTATAAAAGATATCAAGTATTTCATTTTTCTTGAGAGGATGATCAGGCAAAGCATTAAGTAATTGGAGAAGCCTCCACCAAGCTTGTGGGAGACTCTCTTCTTCAATTTGCACAAAATTATATACTTCCCTAAAGGAGGCATGTTTCTTATGAGCGGGGAAATATGTAGTAGAGAAGTAATAAATCATATCCTGGGGACTACGCACACAACCAGGATCAAGAGAATTAAACCATGTTTTAGCATCACCCTTTAATGAGAATGGAATCAATTTAAGGATAAAGTAATAGCGAGTTTTCTCGTCATTAGTGAACAGGGTGGCTATATCATTTAATTTAGTAAGATGTGCCACAACAGTTTTAGATTCATAGCCATAAAAAGGATCAGATTCAACCAGAGTAATTAACTCAGGGTCGGCAGAGAAATCATAATCCTTATCGGAAATAAAGATAGGTGAAGTAGCAAAAGCAGGGTCATATTTAATTCTAGCATTCAAAGACTTTTCTTTAAGCTTAACTAATAATTTCTTAAGATCATATCTATCATTGCAAGCTAAGAAGTCTCGAGCAATTTCTTCATCCAGAACATAACCCACAGGCACAACAGGCAATTCATATCTAGGGGAGAATCTTCATCATCACTTTCATCAATATTATCAGTTTCAATAATTTTATTCTCTCTAACCCTAGCAAGTTGTTCATCAAGAAATTCACCTAATGGCACAGTATTATCAAGTATAGAAGTAGTTTCATCATAAGCATCATGCAAAGCAGAAGTGGCATCATCAATAACATGCGACATATCAGAATGAATAGCATGAGTAGGTGTCGCAAGTTTACTCAAAACAAAAGGTGAATCAAGTGCAGAGCTAGATGGCAATTCCTTACCTCCCCTCGTAGTTGAGGGGAAAATCTTGGTTCTTTTATCTTTCAAGTTCTTCAGAGTGATCGGCAGATGTAAATCCCAAGTGACTCAAAGAATAGAGCTACACTCCCCGGCAACGGCGCCAGAAAATAGTCTTGATAACCCACAAGTACAGGGGATCGCAACAGTTTTCGAGGGTAGAGTATTCGACCCAAATTTATTGATTCGACACAAGGGGAGCCAAAGAATATTCTCAAGTATTAATAGTTGAGTTGTCAATTCAACCGCACCTGAAAGACTTATTATCTGCAGCAAAGTATTTAGTAGCAAAGTAATATGATAGTAGCGGTAATGGTAGCAAAAGTAATAGTTTTGGTTTTATAGTGATTGTAACAGTAGCAACGGAAAAGTAAATAAGCAAAGATCAATATGTGAAAAGCTCGTAGGCATTGGATCAATGATGGATAATTATGTCGGATGCGATTCCTCATGCAATAGTTATAACATAGGGTGACACAGAACTAGCTACAGTTCATCAACGTAATGTAGGCATGTATTCCAAATATAGTCATACCTGCTTATGGAAAAGAACTTGCATGACATCTTTGTCCTACCCTCCCGTGGCAGCGGGGTCCTATTGGAAACTAAGGAATATTAAGGCCTCCTTTTAATAGAGTATCGGACGAAAGAGTTAGCACTTAGCGAATACATGAACTCCCCAAACTACGGTCATCACTGGTATGTATCCCGATTAATGTCACTTGGGGGTTAACGGATCATAACAGATAATAGGTGACTATAGACTTGCAAGATAGGATTAAGAACTCACATATATTCATGAAAACATAATAGGTTCAGATCTCAAATCATGGCACTCGGGCCCTAGTGATAAGCATTAAGCATAGCAAAGTCATAGCAACATCAATCTTAGAACATAGTGGATACTAGGGATCAAACCCTAACAAAACTAACTCGATTACATGATAAATCTCATCCAACCCATCACCGTCCAGCAAGCCTACGATGGAATTACTCACGCACGGTGGTGATCATCATGAAATTGGTGATGGAGGAAGGTTGATGATGATGATGGCGACGGATTCCCCTCTCCGGAGCCCCGAATGGACTCCAGATCAGCCCTCCCGAGAGAGATTAGGGCTTGGCAGCGGCTCCCTATCGTAAAATGCCATGAATCCTTCTCTCTGATTTTTTTCTCCTCGTACATGAATATATAGAGTTGGAGTTGAGGTCGGTGGAGCACTAGGGGGCCCACGAGGCAGGTGGCGTGCCCCCACCATCTATGACAGGGTGTGGGCCCTCTGGCTTGGATTCTTTCACCAATATTTTTATATATTCCAAAAATTTTCTCTGTTGATTTTCAGGTCATTTTGAGAACTTTTATTTCTGCACAAAAATAACACCATGGCAATTCTGCTGAAAACAACATCAGTACGGGTTAGTTCCATTCAAATCATGCAAGTTAGAGTCCAAAACAAGGGCAAAAGTGTTTGGAAAAGTAGATACGATGGAGACGTATCAATAATCACCCAGTTACGTTGTGACATTTGGCAGCACACAAAGTGTTCCTCTGGTATTCGGGAGTTGCATGATCTCATAGTCATAGGAACATGTATAAGTTATGGAGAAAGCAATAGCAACTAACTAAATGATCATCGTGCTAAGCTAACGGATGGGTCAAGTCTATCACATCATTCTCTAATGATGTGATCCCGTTAATCAAATGACAACTCATGTCTATGGTTAGGAAACATAACCATCATTGATTCAACGAGCTAGTCAAGTAGAGGCAAACTAGTGACACTCTGTTTGTCTATGTATTCACACATGTACTAAGTTTTCGGTTAATACAATTATAGCATGAATAATAAACATTTATCATGATATAAGGAAATATAAATAACAACTTTATTATTGCCTCTAGGGCATATTTCCTTCAGTCTCCCACTTGCACTAGAGTCAATAATCTAGATTACACTGTAATGATTCTAACACCCATGGAGTCTTGGTGCTGATCATGTTTTGCTCATGAGAGAGGCTTAGTCAACGGGTCTGCAACATTCAGATCCGTATGTATCTTGCAAATCTCTATGTCTCCCTCCTTGACTTGATCGCGGATGGAATTGAAGCGTCTATTGATATGCTTGGTTCTCTAGTGAAATCTAGATTCCTTTGCCAAGGCAATTGCACCAGTATTGTCACAAAATATTTTCATTGGACCCGATGCACTAGGTATTACACCTAGATCGGATATGAAATCCTTCATCCAGACTCCTTCATTTGATGCTTCCGAAGTAGCTATGTACTCCACTTCGCATGTAGATCCCGCCACGACGCTCTGCTTGGAACTGCACCAACTGACAGCCCCACCATTTAATATAAATACGTATCCGGTTTGTGACTTAGAGTCATCCGGATCATTGTCAAAGCTTGCATTGATGTGACCGTTTACGACGAGCTCTTTGTCAACTCCATATATGAGAAACAAATCCTTAATCCTTTTCAGGTATTTCAGGATGTTCTTGACCGTTGTCCAGTGATCCACTCATGGATTACTTTGGTACCTCCCTACTAAACTGATATCAAGGCACACATTAGGTCTGGTACACAACATTGCATACATGATAGAGCCTATGGCTGAAGCATAGGGAAAACCTTTCATTTTCTCTCTATCTTCTGCAGTAGTTGGGCATTGATTTTGACTCAACTTCACACCTTGTAACACAGGCAAGAACCCTTTCTTTGCTTGATCCATTTTGAACTTCTTCAAAACTTTATCAAGGTATGTGCTTTGTGAAAGTCCAATTAAGAATCTTGATCTATCTCTACAGATCTTGATGCCTAATATATAAGCGGCTTCACCGAGGTCTTTCATTGAAAAATTCTTATTCAAGTATCCTTTTATGCTATTCAGAAATTTAGTATCATTTCCGATCAACAATATGTCATCCACATATAATATCAGAAATGCTACAGAGCTCCCACTCACTTTCTTGTAAATACATGCTTCTCCAAAAGTCGGTATAATACCATATGCTTTGATCACACTATCAAAGCGTATATTCCAACTCCGAGAGGCTTGCACCAGTCCATAAATGGATCGCTGGAGCTTACACAATTTGTTAGCACCTTTTGGATCGCCAAAACCTTCTGGTTGCATCAGATACAACTCTTCTTTAATATCCATTAAGGAATGCAGTTTTGACATCCATTTGCCAAATTTCATAATCATAAAATGCGGCAATTGCTAACATGATTCGGACGGACTTAAGCATCGCTACGGGTGAGAAGGTCTCATCATAGTCAACTCCTTGAACTTGTCAAAAACCTTTTGCAACAAGTCGAGCTTTGTAGACAGTAATATTACCGTCAGCGTCGGTCTTCTACTTGAAGATCTATTTATTCTCTATGGACTGCCGATCAATGGGCAAGTCAACCAAAGTCCATACTTTGTTCTCATACATGGATCCATCTCAGATTTCATGGCTTCAAGCCATTTTGCGGAATCTGGGCTCATCATCGCTTCCTTATAGTTCGTAGGTTCGTCATGGTCAAGTAACATGACTTCCAGAACAGGATTACCGTACCATTCTGGTGTGGATCTTACTCTGGTTGACCTACGAGGTTCAGTAGTAACTTGATCAGAAGTTTCATGATCATCATCATTAGCTTCCTCACTTACTGGTGTAGGAATCACTAGAACTGATTTCAGTGATGAACTACTTTCCAATAAGGGAGCAGGTACAATTAACTCATCAAGTTCTATTTTCCTACCACTCACTTCTTTCGAGAGAAACTCCTTCTCTAGAAAGGATCCATTCTTAGCAATGAATATCTTGCCTTCGGATATGTGATAGAAGGTGTACCCAACAGTCTCCTTTGGGTATCCTATGAAGACACATTTCTTCGATTTGGGTTCGAGCTTATCAGGTTGAAGCTTTTTCACATAAGCATCGCAGGCCCAAACTTTAAGAAACGACAACTTGGGTTTCTTGCCAAACCACAATTCATAAGGTGTCGTCTCAACAGATTTAGATGGTGCCCTATTTAACATGAATGTAGCCGTCTCTAAAGCATAACCCCAAAACGATAGCGGTAAATCAGTTAGAGACATCAAAGATCGCACCATATCTAATAAAGTGCGGTTACGACTTTCGGACACACCATTACGTTGTGGTGTTGCAGGTGGTGTGAGTTGCGAAACTATTCCGCATTGTTTCAAATGAAGTCCAAAATCATAACTCAAATATTCACCTCCACGATCAGATTGTAGAAACTTGATTTTCTTGTTACGATGATTTTCCACTTCACTCTGAAATTCTTAAATCATTGTTTCATTAAGTAGATATACTCATATCTTCTTAAATCATCTGTGAAGGTGAGAAAATAACGATATCCGCCACGAGCTTTAGTGGTCATTAGACCATATACATCAGGATGTATGATTTCCAATAACTCTGTTGCTTGTTCCATTGTTCCGGAGAACGGAGTTTTAGTCATCTTGCCCATGAGGCATGGTTCGCAAGTACCAAGTGATTCATAATCAAGTGATTCCAGAAGTCCATCATAATGGAGTTTCTTCATGCGCTTTACACCAATATGACCTAAAGGGCAGTGCCACTAATAAGTTGCACTATCATTATCAACTCTGCATGTTTTGGCTTCAATACTATGAACATGTGTATCACTACTATCAAGATTTAGTAAAAATAGACCACTCATCAAGGGTGCATGACAATAAAAGGTATTACTCATATAAATAGAATAACGATTATTCTCTGATTTAAATGAATAACCGTCTCGCATGAAACAAGATCCAGATATACTGTTCATGCTAAACGCTAGCACCAAATAACAATTATTTAGGTCTAAAACTAATCCCGAAGGTAGATGTCGAGGTAGTGTGCCGACGGCGATCACATCGACTTTGGAACCATTTCCCACACGCATCGTCACCTCGTCTTTAGCCAATCATCGCTTAATCCCGTAGCCCATGTTTCGAGTTGCAAATGTTAGCAATTGAACCAGTATCAAATACCCAGGCACTACTGCGAGCATTAGTAAGGTACACATTAATAACATGTATGTCAAATATACCTTTCACTTTGCCATCCTTCTTCTCCGCCAAATACTTGTGGCAGTTCCGCTTCTAGTGACCAGTCCCTTTGCAGTAGAAGCACTCAGTCTCAGGTTTAGGTCCATATTTGGGTTTCTTCACTTGAGCAGCAACTGGCTTCCTGTTCTTCTTGAAGTTCCCCTTCTTCCCTTTACCCTTTTTCTTGAAACTGGTGGTCTTGTTAACCATCAACACTTGATGCTCTTTCTTGATTTCTACGTCCGCAACCTTTAGCATCGCGAAGAGCTCAGGAATCGTCTTATCCATCCCTTGCATATTATAGTTCATCATGAAGCTCTTGTAGCTTGGTGGCAGTGATTGAAGAACTCTGCCAATGACACTATCATTAGGAAGATTAACTCCCAGCTGGTCAAGTGGTTGTGGTAGCCAGACATTTTGAGTATATGTTCACTGACAGAACTATTCTCCTCCATTTTATAGCTGTAGAACTTATTAGAGACTTCATATCTCTCAATCCGGGCATTTGCTTGAAATATTAACTTCAACTCCTGGAACATCTCATATGCTCCATGACATTCAAAACGTCATTGAAGTCCTGGTTCTAAGCCGTAAAGCATGGCACACTGAACTATCGAGTAGTCATCAGCTTTGCTCTGCCAGGTGTTCACGACATCTGGCGTTGCTCCTGCAGCGGGTTTGTCACCTAGCGGCGCTTCCAGGACATAATTCTTCTGTGTAGTAATGAGGATAATCCTCAAGTTACGGACCCAGTCCATGTAGTTGCTACCATTATCTTTCAACTTAGCTTTCTCTAGGAACGCATTAAAATTCAACGGAACAACAACATGGGTCGTCTATCTACAACAACATAGACATGCAAAATACTATTAGGTACTAAGTTCATGATAAATTAAAGTTCAATTAATCAAATTACTTAGGAACTCCCACTTATATAGACATCTCTCTAATCATCTAAGTGATCATGTGATCCATATTAACTAAACCATGTCCAATCATCACATGAGATGGAGTAGTTTTCAATGGTGAACATCACTATGTTGATCATATCTACTATATGATTCAAATTCGACCTTTCGGTCTCAGTGTTCCGAGGCAATATCTGCATATGCTAGGCTTGTCAAGTTTAACCCGAGTATTTTGCGTGTGCAAAACTGGCTTGCACCCGTTGTATGTGAACATAGAGCTTATCACACTCGATCATCACGTGGTGTCTCGGCACGACGAACCGTAGCAACGGTGCATACTCAGGGAGAACACTTATACCTTGAAATTTAGTGAGAGATCATCTTATAATGGTACCATCGAACTAAGCAAAATAAGATGCATAAAGGATAAACATCACGTGCAATCAATATAAGTTATATGATATGGCCATCATCATCTTGTGCCTTTGATCTCCATCTTCAAGGCACCGTCATGATCACCATTGTCACCGACTTGACACCTTGATATTCATCGAAGCATCGTTGCCGTCTCGCCAACTATTGCTTCTACGACTATTGCTACCGCTTAGTGATAAAGTAAAGCAATTACATGGCGATCACATTTCATAAAATAAAGCGACAACCATATGGCTCCTGCCAGTTGCCGATAACTGTGTTACAAAACATGATCATCTCATACAATAAAATTTAGCATCATTTCTTGACCATATCACATCACAACATGCCCTGCAAAAACAAGTTAGACGTCCTCTACTTTGTTGTTGCAAGTTTTACGTGGCTGCTACGGGCTGAGCAAGAACCGTTCTTACCGACGCATCAAAAACCACAATGCGGTATAGTGATTGCTTTTTGATCTTCGGAAAGAACCCTGTTCATTGAATCCAATTCAACTAAAGCTGGAGAAACAAACACCCACTAGCCACCTATGTGCGAAGCACGTCGGTAGAAACAATCTCGCGTAAGCGTATGGGTAATGTCGGTCTGGGCCGCTTCATCCAACAATGCCGCTGAATCAATAATCAACTAGTGACGGCAAGCAATATGTATATACCCATGCCCACAACTCCTTTGTGTTCTACTCGTGCATATAACATCTACGCATAAACCTCGCTCAGATGCCACTGCTGGGGAACGCAATAATTTCAAAAAAATTCCTACACACACGCAAGATCATGGTGATGCATAGCAATGAGAGGGGAAGAGTGTTGTCCATGTACCCTCGTTGACCGTAAGCGGAAGCGTTATGACAACGCGGTTGATGTAGTCGTACGTCTTCACGATCGACCAATCCTAGTACCGAAAGTATGGCACCTCCGCGATCTGCACACGTTCAGCTCGGTGACATCCCACGAACTCACAATCCAGTAGAGTGTCGAGGGAGAACTTCGTTAGCACGATGGCGTGATGACGGTGATGATGATGCTACTGGAACAGGGCTTCGCCTAAGCACCGCTACGATATGACCGAGGTGGATTATGGTGGAGGGGGCACCGCACACGGCTAGAAACAATCAACTTGTGTGTTCTAGGGGTGCCCCTGCCCTTGTATATAAAGGAGCAAGGGGGGAGGTCGGCCAGCCCTTGGGGCATGCCAGGAGAGGAGGAGTCCTCCTCCTAGTATGAGTAGGTATCCCCTTTCCTACTCCTACTAGGAGGGGGAAAGGAAGGAGGTGAGGGAGAAGGAAAGGGGGGCGCCGCCCCCTTTCCCTAGTCTAATCCGGACCAGATGGGAAGGGGACGCGCGGCCTGCCCTGGCCGGCCCTCTCTCTCTCTCTCTCTCTCTCTCTCTCTCTCTCTCTCTCTCTCTCCACTAAAGCCCATGTGGCCCATTAGTTCTCCCGGGGGGTTCCAGTACCCCTCCAGTACTCTGGTTTTCTCTGAAATCACCCGGAACACTTCCAGTGTCCAAATATAGCCATCTAATATATCAATCTTTATGTCTCGACTATTTCAAGACTCCTTGTCATCTCCGTGATCACATCCGAGACTCCGAACTACCTTCGGTACATCAAAACACATAAACTCATAATACCGATCGTCAGCGAATGTTAAGCATGCGGACCCTACGGGTTCGCGAACTATCTAGACATGACCAAGACACATCTCCGGTTAATAACCAATAGCGGAACCTTGATGTTCAGATTGGCTCCCACATATTCTACGAAGATCTTTACCGGTCAAACCGCATAACGATATATGTTGTTCCCTTTGTCATCGGTATGTTACTTGTCCGAGATTCGATCGTCGATATCTCAATACCTAGTTCAATCTCGTTACCGGCAAGTCTCTTTACTCGTTCCATAATTCTACATCCCGTAACTAACTCATTAGCTACACTGCTTGCAAGGCTTATAGTGATGTATATTACCGAGAGGGCCCAGAGATACCTCTCCGACAATTAGAGTGACAAATCCTAATCTCGATCCATTCCAACTCAACAAACACCATCGGAGACACCTTTAGAGCACCTTTATAATCACCCAGTTACATTGTGACGTTTGGTAGCACATAACGTGTTCCTTCGGTATTTGGGAGTTGCATGATCTCATAGTCATAGGAACATGTATAAGTTATGGAGAAAGTAATAGCAACAAACTAAACGATCATCGTTCTAAGCTAACGGATGGGTCAAGTCAATCACATCATTCTCTAATGATGTGATCCCATTAATCAAATGACAACTCGTGTCTATGGTTAGGAAACATAACCATCATTGATTCAATGAGCTAGTCAAGTAGAGGCAAACTAGTGACACTCTGTTTGTCTATGTATTCACACATGTACTAAGTTTCTGGTTAATACAATTCTAGCATGAATAATAAACATTTATCATGATATAAGGAAATATAAATAACAACTTTATTATTGCCTCTAGGGCATATTTCCTTCACTTTATGATGAATCTTATACCATAGACCTAGAGGACTTTTGTGATGCATGCAAAATTCCACAATGGGGCCTTCTTAGTGAGCCTCACAAATCTGAATATAATTATTTCCTTGCTAGCATCACCGTTGGAGAAACTAGAAATATCACACAAGCCTCCATCAGGAGCATTCATTTTCCCGTCGTACATTATTTTGCTCTATTCATAGGCAGATAAATTAATGGTAAACATGATCATAGCCCCCTTTGTGCATCGGATCTTAGTGTCCTCAAGTGTTCGGTGTAGGGTGATAAGTGATATAATTTAGGGGCTATTATTGCTAGGAGATTACACCATAATGCTAAAGATGGAGATTTAATTGGTGGGATTTATGCAACTCATTTAGCTAATTATTTGGGTGTACCCATTGAGAGAGTCTAGGACTAAGGGGTCCTCGGGCGTCCGGCCTGTTGGACATGGGCCAGACTGATGGGCTATGAAGATGCAAGACCGAAGACTCTCACCTGTGTCCGGATGGGACTCTCCATGGCGTGGATGGCAAGCTTGGCGTTCGGATATGAAGATTCCTTTCTCTGTAACCGACTTTGTATAACCCTAGTCTCCTCCGGTGTCTATATAAACCGGAGGGTTTAGTCTGTAGAGACAATCATCATAATCACATAGGCTAGAGTTTTAGGGTTTTAGCCATTACGATCTCGAGGTAGATCGACTCTTGTAATACTCATATTCATCAAGATAAATCAAGCAGGAAGTAGGGTATTACCTCCATAGAGAGGGCCCAAACCTAGGTCAACATCGCGTCCCCTGTCTCCTGTTACCATCAACCTTAGATGCATAGTTCGGGACCCCCTACCCGAGATCCGCCGGTTTTGACACCGACATTGGTGCTTTCATTGAGAGTTTCATTGTGACGTCGAAGTCAGGGTTGGTGGCTCGCCTTTCGATCAGGCAATATCACCGCGAAAGGAACTCTGGCATCAGGCCAAACCCTCCGGCTTGGTGGCTTCATCATGACCGCCCGTTCGGCTGGTGAGCCGACGATGACTTCTTGGGTCATCGAAAATCGCCTCTGAATTGACTCCAAATAATCCAAACGGATGGATCCAACGGAATTGTCATCCTTGAACGAACTCCTGGATTGCATCGCCGCCTTGGGGGTCACTACAGACTACGATCAGATTGGGCTTAAACCTGATTAGAGAGAAATCAAATCTCCACCGATCACCCATCAGATAGCGGTAGTAGAGGAACAAAACAACAGCTCTTCCTCTATACTGAGGATGAACTATGTTCGGATCTCCGAGCTCGAAGAGCCGGATACCTGTCTGCGAAACGACATGCCTTGCTCTCCGAACCCGGAATCAGATGGTAGACCTGAAAAATCGGTCGATCTCCCGGAGCCCGAACTATCAAGCTCGGAAATTTCTCAAACTCCGGATCCCAAATTGGGTTAGGATTCGGATTTAAATCCACCCACCCACCCAGATATACACGATCTCACATATCAATAGTCTCAGGAAATAGTCCATCACTTTTGGGCCAGATTCCTCCTTGTCAAGGACAAGATTAAAGATTGTCGCGACAAAGACGCGATCTGAATATTCCACAGTAATTGAACGGACGAAGGAATCCTCAATGCCATCAACCTCCGTAACGTGTTACACTTTGTGTACTTGGCAACCATAGTAAAGAAATACCGCGCAATGGAAAGCGCTTGGAAAAGTCAGGCAGCTCGCTGGGAACCACCAGTTTCCACTCAACCCTTTGTCCAGGAAAAAAAGATGCACCCTCACGGGGCGTCCGATAGAGCAGTAAATAAATCTAAACCCATTACGGGGCGCGGAACCGTTCTAGAGGTATGGCTTGATAGGCCATGCAAAATACACACAACACCGGATACCATACCTACCCACAACCTTAGAGCATGTTGGATACTCTGGCAAGTGGCGAGGATATCCTCACCAAAAATACCTCAGAGCAACACCCCTTGGAAGGCGACGACCTCAGGGGATTGACGGTCTTTGAGACTTTCACATCAAACAATCGGCGCAAAAGGGCCCTCTGCGACCTCGCCGAAGTCTGCCAATTCACAACAATACACCCTTGGAACAACACAGCCATAACCTTCAAAGCTAGTGACGAACCGAAATTACGGATAGCCCGGGCACTAGCCGCCCTGGTTCTTAGTCCAATTGTGGACGGCTTTCGGCTCACCAAAGTACTCATGGATGGCGGCAGCGGACTAAACCTCATCTCCGAGGATACCCTCAATAAAATGGAAATAGATAGGAGTCGTATCGAGCAAAGTAGCACGACCTTCCGAGGAATCATTCCCAGTCAGGAGGCACGATGCACGGGAAAAGTTACACTTGACATGGCATTCGGCACACCGGAGAACTATCGGTCCGAAGAGATAACCTTCCAAGTGGCCCCTTTCAACAGTGGATACCACGCGCTGTTGGGGCGAGTTGCATTCACACGCTTCCAAGCCATACCTCATTACGGGTATATGAAGCTCAAGATGCCCGGGCCCAACGGTATTATCACTCTTAGTAGTGATCCGGATATAGCCCTCCGCGCCGAAAACAAAACAACATCCCTGGCCCTTGGGGCACTATCTGAGGCCCTCTCGGCCGAAGAGTTAACCGCGCTGCGCTTGACGGTGGATAGGGATGACGTAATCCTTGACAAGCGCTCCAAATCCACCTCCTTCAAACCAGCAGATGAAATAGTCAAATTCCAAGTCCACTCGATGGACCCAAAGATGGCAGCCCCCATCCGGGCACAGCTGGACCCAATGGTGGACGCCGCACTATGAGCGTTCCTATGCGAGAACTGGGACATATTCTCCTGGCACCCTTCTGATATGCCAGGAATACCATGCAGGTTGGCCGAGCACAGCCTCAATATATTGAAGGGATACAAGCCGGTCAAGCAAACACTGTGGCGCTTTTCCAAACCCAAATGGAAAGCTATGGGGGAGGAGCTAGCCAAGTTAATTGAGGCCAGATTCATCAGAGAAATAAAACACCCGGACTGTCTAGAAAACGTGGTGATGGTGCCACAGAAGGATAAGTCTTGGCGCCTATGCGTCGATTTCAAAGACCTCAACAAAGCTTGCCCTAAGGATCCCTTCCCCTCCCCCGCATCGATCAAATTATTGATGCCACTGCAGGACACGACTCACTGTGTTTCCTCGATGCATATTCCGGATACCACAAAATTAAAATAAAGGAATCCGACCAAGCCGCAACGTCATTCATTACCTCATACGGGCCTTTCTGCTTCAACACTATGCCCTTTGGGCTTAAAAACGCTGGCACCACCTACCAACGCATGATTCAAACATGCCTAGAGAAACAAATCGGCAAGACAGTTGAAGCATATGTGGACGATGTCGTCATCAAGACTAAGCACATCGAGTCATTAATAGACGATTTACGCCTCACATTCGATAATCTCCGGACATATCACATTAAGCTCAATCCAGAAAAACATGTTTTCGGCGTTCCCTCTGGAAAACTGTTGGGCTTTATTGTTTCCAGTAGAGGAATCGAGGCAAATCCAGCCAAAATCCGAGCTTTATCACAATTGGCTACACCATCAGACCTTAAATAGGTCCAAAAACTAGCCGGATGCGTGGCAGCTCTAAGCCGCTTTATTTCTAGACTAGGAGAAAAGGCATTGCCACTTCATCGACTTCTCCGACGCACTGACCACTTCGAGTGGATGGATGCGGCAACAGCCGGATTGGAAGAAATAAAGGCTCTTTTAGCGAGCAACCCAATCCTGGCCGCGGCAAGCATCTGCAAACCAATGTTATTATACATATCTGCAACACACCAGGTGGTGAGCGCAGTACTCGTCATCAAGCGAGAGGAGGACGAACACAAATTCCCGCTCCAGAAGTCGGTATACTACGTGTCCACTGTCCTAACTCCATGCAAATCCCGATACCCTCATTATCAAAAGATAGCATATGCGGTCTTCATGGCATCCCGGAAGCTACGACACTATTTCCAAGAGTGTTCAATCACAGTGGCTTCCGAAGTACCACTGACTGACATAATAAACAACCGCGACGCCACGGGCCGGATTGCCAAGTCGACCATTGAGCTCCTTCCATTTGACATAACATATAAGCCACGCTGGGCCATCAAATCACAAGTACTGGCGGACTTCGTCGCCGAATGGATAGAGGCCGAACTCCCTAAAGAGTACAGCACATATTCCAACTGAGTCATGCACTTCGATGGTTCTAAAATGCTGGCGGGCTTAGGCGCGGGCGTTGTCTTAACGTCGCCCACCGGAGACAGAGTTTAGTATGTACTCCAAATATTATACACAGACTCCAACAATGCAACCGAATACGAGGCCTTATTGCACGGTCTTTGGATGGCTGTCTCCATGGGCATACAACGCCTAGAAGTGCGCGGGGACTCGAACCTCGCAATATCTCAAATAAATGGAGATTTCGATGCCAAAGATCCGAAGATGGCGGCTTACCGTAACGCCGTTCTCAAAATGTCGGCTCAGTTCGAGGGGCTCAAGTTTCACCATGTGGCTCGAGAAAGTAATCAAGCAGCGGATGTCCTTGCTTGCATCGGTGCTAAGAGCGACCTTGTCCCACCTAACATCTTTCTGGAAAGGCTTTTTAAGCCATCCGTGGTGTGGCAAGGGGAGAGTGGCAACACCAGTCCGGATCCGACCATAACCCCAAATTCTGAACACACTGATATAATCGGAGGCTCAGCCACCGAAGAACATCGTCGGCCCATCTTATCATGGCAGTCATTGCCTTATGGAATGAACCCTTCTTGGCCTACCTTAATAGGCGAGAGCTCCCTGAGGATCGGACTGAGGCTCGTTGCATTGTTCAGCGTTCGAAAGCCTACAAGGTCCATGAACGAGAGCTCTACAAGAAAAGCGCTACCGGAGTACTTCAAAGATGTATCTCCGAGGAAGAGGGGTGTCAGCTCTTGGCTGAAATTCAAGCCGGTCTCGGTGGCCACCACGCCGCAGCTCGGGCCCTTGTAAGCAAGGCCTTTCGTACATGTTTCTATTAGCCGAAGGCTTGAGCAGATGCACATGACCTTGTCCAATGTTGCGTCGGATGCGAGCTTTTCGCCAACCAAAGCCATATGCCACCCACTGCTCTACAAACAATCCCCATTACTTGGCCTTGTGCGGTCTGGGGGCTGGATATGGTCGGACCCCTTAAAGGAGGCAGCCATAAGAAAAATATCTGCTGGTTATGGTAGATAAGTTCACTAAGTGGATAGAGGCCAAACTAGTTAAAACGGCCGAAGCCGGACCAGTGATAGACTTTATATCCGGTGTCGTGCACCGTTATGGTGTCCCACATAGTATCATCACCGACAACGGCTCCAATTTTATAGCCGATGAGGTGAAAGCCTGGTGTGCTAATATAGGCATTAAGCTCGATTACGCCTCCGTCTATCATCTGCAAACAAACGGTCAAGTCGAACGAGCCAATGGCCTTATTATGAGCGGCATTAAACCCAGACTAGTGCGGTCTTTGAAAGAATCAGACAAGCACTGGGTTGATGAGCTCGACTCTGTACTCTGGGGGCTGCGGACCACGCCCAATCGTACTACCGGATATACTCCTTTGTTTATGGTGTATGGCACATAGGCTGTGTTACCCTGCGACATTATTCATGACTCACCCCGAGTGCGCATGTACGAAGAGAGAGAGAGGCTGAGCTGGATCGGCAGGACAGCTTAGATGCCCTGGAGGAGGAGCGCAACATTGCAAAAGCCCGTTCCACATTTTATCAACACCAGGCCCGCAGATATCAAAGCAGAGAAGTGCGTGCTAAGACTTATAATGTTGGCGAACTTGTTCTATGCTTGCCGGAGAAGAAAAAAGACAAACTCAATCCCAAGTGGGAGGGTCCCTTCATCATCGACGAAGTTCTCACTGGAGGAGCGTACTGCCTGTGTGATGCATCAGACAATTTCCTAGAGCTGAACCCCTGGAACGCGGCCAGACTCCAAAGATTCTATGCCTAGCACCAAACTCTTCGTTCATCTCCTTCTCCCTATTGTCTTCATTATTTTTTCTCCTCTCTTTTCTTTTTTCTTTTTTAGCCTTAAAGCTTTCGTACGGCCAAAACATGCACATATGACGTACACATGTTCAAATGTAAACATCCTTTATACCTGGGGGCTTCTTGCACAAAAGCTTATTATTGTTATTTTTCGAGCATCAAGCTCTTCACATATGTGTTTTCTCCCCATATGTACCTTTTGTTTCACCATTATATGCATCGGTATGACTTAGGTTTTGGCCAAGCTGGTTTGCCTGGCTCCTGTGATTATGCCCTACGTTCCCGTTAGTTCGGCTAAGGCATAAAGGGAGAAGCTCTACGATTGCTACTGCCGGGTCATCCGGATGTGTACCTCAGACTGGGTGAAGCCAAAAGCTAGCATTCTTAAGGGAATATTCGGTCGGTGGACTAAAGATATTTTTATATTCCTCCCACTATGAACCCCCAGATGTTACGTATACTGCATCTTTTCAATCACAGTTCGGACATGCATATTAACGCATGTACACCCAGGAAAAGGAACCCTTAACGGAACTATTCTCTCTGGAAGATGTTTCTTACAATCACAATGTAATATAACATAGCTAGCCGGATACAACTTGTCTGCTCAAGCAACTATGACCCATACGCCTGGTTTCCACGCATACCCCGGTCTATTTTGCTGCTCCGGTATTCGGAAACACTCCGCACCTTCGGGTCCAGAGGTCGAAGCGAAAAGGTCGGCCATGACAATCGTTTTACAATCCGGCTAGGGACAAATATGTCAAGGAAAGTACATGGTCACTTGGACTCAAAAATTTCCTCCTCTATACCGTCTAACAAGCTGTCTAGCTTACAATCCTGCTGGGAATATTTGGCGGCCACTTCTACTTGGTCATACACCAAATTAACGGGAATTCCATTCCCATCTGACCCTAGAGGTCTGACCCGGGCCATATGATTTGGATCAAGCTTGGTATACCGTGTTTTTACGATGGCCCAGGCCTCTCGTGCACCTTCTCGGTAGGCTGATATCTTCCATAATTGAATACATCGCCGTTCTCCTTTGAACTGCTCCACGAGCTCCGCAATACCTCCTGGAGGAGAGGCGGATGGCCATAAAGCCTTGGCAACACTCTGCATTGCTTGCCGAACTCGCTCGTGCATCTGGGACAACTCTTTTAGCAGGTCGCCTTGAGATCCAGACATTTCCTCTTCGGGGCGGCCAGTTAGCATACCTGCAGACATAAATCTGTCAGTTCCGGCCCTCGCCGAATTATAGGGAGGCAAATTTGAAGGGCATACTGAATATGCCGCCTTGTAGCCTCCTATTCTCCTTGACGGCGCCAGCTAGCTGGGCTTGAACATCTTTCAGTTCTTCGCCCAGTTGGGTATGGGAATCCTGCAGCTTGTTCTTCTCATCCCTGACCCGCGTCAGCACACGTTCGCCTGCCGCATATTGTCTTTTGGCCTCTTGTTCACCATCCTGGGCTTTCTTCAGGTTCCCTCTTACTTGCTCTACTGATTCTGTCAGCAGAAATGCAATAGTATTAATGCAGCTGGTACTTGAATATACTATTTTCTGGCGGGGAGAAGCATTACCAGGAGGTGCCTCCTTGGATTTTTCCAATTGGGCGGTAGCCGCAGTTAGTTGAGTCTCACACTTTGCCAGCTCTTGAGAAAATAGGCTATTCTTCTCCATAAGTGCTTGATTATACAATGATCCTTAAATCAGTTGTATCAACTGCTTTAAGTCTCAGGGGCTACTGGTATGTGATTATTAAATCTACACTTACCTGCATATATTTCAGATGCTAGTCCGTTGCTCTGGCAAGTCCATCCCGAGCAGCTCGGATGTACGCATCGGCCGAGCTGAAGGCATCGAATGCCTCCTTTGAAAAGCCGGGGTCACGGAGAACGCCCCTACGACAATGATGATTCATGGCGCTCTCCACTTTAGAGTTTGTGACGGACATATCATCTGAATCCTCTGCGGAAGGACAGTCCGGCGCCACTCCCTTGTCAGCCCCCGTCCTTAGGGCAGGGTCTGGAATGTGACTAGTGGAGGCACAACCGGCAAGATCCCCGGACATAGTCCGGCGGGCACTTTTCCTGATAGAATGCAGCGGATGACATCATGATTTGATGCTGACTAGGAGGCGTATTTTTAAAAAGAAAGCCTTACCTCTTTGATGAAGGTTCTGCCGTATTATCGATGGCCTTTCTCTTCGAAGACGTGCTCGGCGTGGGTGCCGCTCTCCTCGGAGATGCTTCTGGTGTGCATTGCGGCGTCGAGCGCCTCCCCTTTGGAGCACGAATAAGGAAGCTCTTTCGAATAAGGTGTCTGTTAAAATTACTTACATGTGAAGTAGGGAGGAGGCCGGGATAATTGGCAATGATGGGCACTTCCGTACCATCATAGCTCATCTGGTAGAACACACAATTTTCAAGCTCCACAAATATGTCCGGATCCTCTTCGAATCCGGGGTCAAGGTCCCGGTTGTGACCCTCCGGCTGGGGGCGGGGCCATGGATCCCCTCGGTAGCCTTCCGCCATTCCTATTGTGTGTGGATAGGTTACTATCCATTAGAAATGATTCAGGGAGAGGATTGAGTAAAATGGCGGAATTGGAACTTACCCAGCTAGGAGGATTATACATGCAAAATCCATCTCGACATTGGAGATGAGTGAACTCCTTCTTCTCCCCTTTGTACAGTTCAGCCAATATTTTGGCTAAAGCGGCGGGGGTTTTCGGACCCTTCCGACCGTAGCGTGAGGCATCATCTTCCCCATTATAGTGCCACATGGGAAGTCCTCTGTATTGGAGTGGTTGGACCCCCCCTCCCCGCACTGTAGAAATCACCATTACCTCAATTATTGATACTCCGAACTGGGCGAGCATCTTAATCTTGCCCATCAACTGACTGACTTCTGCACTATCCTTCTCCTTGAGGCTCCGAGGGCGCCAGCTGTGGCGTTTCTTCAATGGAGCGCTTGAAAAATCGGGGAGACCCATCCGGACTGAGTCAGGAAGAGTGTCGTCTTCAATATAGAACCATTCGGAAGGCCACTCTTCGGATGCCTTCTTCGGCGTGCCGGACAGGTATCTGGTCCTGACGATGCGCCATACCTCAGCTCCTCCCACTTTGAATATTGACCCCCCTTGGTTACGAGGGACGAGGCAGAACAGGTTCCTCCATAATTCAAAATGGGCCTCACAGCTCAGGAATAGCTCACAAAGAGCAACGTAACCTGCAATGTGCAGGATGGAGGCAGGAGTTAAATTGTGCAGTTGGAGGCCATAATACTCTAGAACTCCTCAAAGGAATGGGTGGATTGGAAATCCGACACCCCTTAGCAAGTAGGTAATGAAGCACACTCGTTCCCCCCTAGATGGACTAGGGAAATTCTCCGCCTGAACCCCGCCGTTGAAGGATGTCGATCCTACTCGGACGGGGACTATATCCGCGGGGGGAAGAAAGCCCTGTTTTTGCAGCTTCGTCGGCTGACCATGAGAAACGGAACATCTCTCCCAATCACCTTTTTGGAGCCGTGGGGGCGGGAGGAAGAGCTGGGAAGCTAGCCATGTTGGAGTGGTTTCTCCTAGCGAGCTCTGAGGATTTTTTCGCAGGGCGTGGAATGGATCTGAGATCTAATCTCTTTAAATAGGTGCCTTTCTTGTATGGTCAGGGTGATATGTGCAAAAATACCCCAACCTCTCATATTTGCTCGACACGTGGAGGCTGAAGTCAGCAAGGCGTGGAAGCCGATGGGCACGGCATTAAATGGAAAGCCGAATATTGCTCTTTAAGTCAGGGACTTTGAAGTAATCGAAGGAGGAACCCGCCTTGCAATGTCGAAGACAACCTGCACGCCGGACACATCGTCATTGGAAGACTGGTTCGGGGGCTACTGAGGGAGTCCTGGACTAAGGGGTCCTCGGGTGTCCGGCCTGTTGGACATGGGTCGGACTGATGGGCTACGAAGATGCAAGACCGAAGACTCTCACCCATGTCCGGATGGGACTCTCCTTGGCGTGGATGGCAAGCTTGACGTTTGGATATGAAGATTCCTTTCTCTGTAACCAACTTTGTATAACCCTAGTCTTCTCCGGTGTCTATATAAACCGGAGGGTTTAGTCCGTAGAGACAATCATCATAATCACATAGGCTAGATTTTTAGGGTTTCAGCCATTACGATCTCAAGGTAGATCGACTCTTGTAATACTAATATTCATCAAGATCAATCAAGCAGGAAGTAGGGTATTGCCTCCATAGAGAGGACCCGAACCTGGGTAAAAATCATGTCCACTGTCTCCTGTTACCATCAACCTTAGACGCACAGTTCGGGACCCCCTACCCAAGATCCGCCGGTTTTGACACCGACACCCGTAAGGGGGTATGATATTGGGTTGCCACCTGCTTTTCTAGATTATGAGGCTATGGTACGCTACCAGTTTCTTAATAGGAACAAACAGTTCCTCTAGTACCGACTAATCTTTGATAGGCGTCGCGTCATCCATGTTACTCTTCCTGCTCCTGCTTTCTTTAACTTTCAGGAAAATGGGCGATATTTTATATCTAGAGAGGAGGCGAACGAGTATGGGCGAACATCGCAGGCTGCACACCTCTAGGAGGCAGCTCGCCAAGCAGTAGCCGCTGCATCTCAGTACAACCCGACTTCAACTTTGGATATCCGCCAGGCCAGTCGTGGCCATAGACCAACTTAGGCCAAAAGCCTAAGCTTGGGGGAGTATGTATTTCTCACCGACATTACATTCATTTCAGTTGTCGGTGTTCATACTTTTTCATTGTAATATCCATGCTAGTTTATTTCTTTTGTTTTGCTTTCTTCTTGCGCGTTTGTTAAACCTTAAGGAAAACCAAAAAAAAATAGTTGTAGTTTAGTTTACTTTCTGTGTTTACTTAGTTGTAGTATTAATAGAAAATCCAAAAAGATTTCTTGTTCTTCTTTTGCTTGTTGGGAGCTTTCCCGTGTAAATAGTTTTCCTCGTTATTGTTTTTCTTTCTTTAGAAAAACAAAAAATCCAAAAATATTTCAGTGTGTTTCTTTGAAATTCTTTTCTTTTCTTTGGGGGTCATGAGGAGAAGACCACGATGAAAATGTTGAGTGGCTCTAATATGCATTATTGTTTATCTAACAAAGAGCCCATATTACCTTCTCTTCTCCTTTGGATAAATGTTTGCAGATTCCACCGATGCACGTGCACTATTATTATTATCCACACCGTTCGGTCGTGCAAGTGAAAGGCAATAATGACGATATATGATGAAATGATTGAGATGAGGAAAAGCTGGTATGAACTCGACCTATCTTGTTTTTGTAAATATGATTAGTTCATCATTCCTGATTCAGCCTATTATGAATGAAACATGTTTGCAATGACCACTAGAGATTATAGTTACTCATGCCATGCTTAATTAGCTAGGACTTTATAATGGTTTACCTTGCGTGCCAACATGCTTTTAAAATGGTTGTGATGTAGTATGATGGAATGGTATCCTCCTCCAAATGATTCGAGTGGATTGACTTGGCACATGTTCACGCATGTAGTTGAAACAAAATCAACATAGCCTCTACGATATTTATGTTCATGGTGATTTATATCCTACTCATGCTTGCACTCAATGTTGGTTAATTTCAATGCATGTTTATGACTGTTGTCGCTCTCTAGTTGGTCAATTCCTAGTATTTTTCTAGCCTTAACTTGTACTAAGCGGGAATACTACTTGTGCATCCACTTCCATAAACCCCAAAGCTATTCCATATGAGTCCACCATACCTACCTATGTGCGGTATTTACCTGCCGTTCCAAGTAAATTTGCATGTGCCAAACTCTAAACCTTCAAATGATAATCTGTTTTGTATGCCCGAATAGGTCATGTACCAACTAGGGCAGTCAATATCTTCCATGCTAGGTGGGTTATTCTCATGATGAGTGGACTCCGCTCATCGTTCACGAGAAAATGGACGGTAACCAGGATGTAACACCCACGATGCGGCTATATCTCCCACGTGTTGACGCACGACTTAGAGGCATAAGCGCATGGTGGTTTAGTCGCAAGTGGGGTAATCTTCACACAATCCCAAGTACCGAATAAGAAAGGGATAAAGAGTTGGCTTACAATCGCCACTTCACACAAATAACAAGTAAACATACATCATCCATAGAACAATCAAGGTCTGACTACAGAACCAAAATAAAAGAAGACAACCCCAAATGCTAGATCCCCGATCGTCCCAACTGGGCTCCACTACTCATCAACAGGAAACAAAACAAAATAACGATCAAGATCTTCATCAAGCTCCCACTTGAATTCAGTATCGTCACCTGCACTGGTATCCTCGGCACCTGCAACTGTTTGGAAGTATCCGTGAGTCACGAGGACTCAGCAATCTCACACCCGCGAGATCAAGACTATTTAAGCTTATGGGTAGGAAAGGGGTAGTGAGGTGGAGCTGTAGCAAGCACTAGCATATATGGTGGCTAACATATGCAAATGAGCGCGAGAAGAGAAGCAACACAACGGTCAAGAAGGTAGAAGTGATCAAGAAGTGATCCTGAAACTACTTACGTTCAAACATAACACAAGACCGTGTTCTCTTCCTAGACTCCACCGAAAAGAGACCATGACGGCTACACACGCGGTTGATTCATTTTAATTAAGTTAAGTGTCAAGTTCTATACAACCGGATATTAACAAATTCCCATCTGCCACATAACCGCGAGCACAACTCTTGAAAGTTTATACCCTGTAGGGGTATCCCAACTTAGCCCATCACAAGCTCTCATGGTCAACGAAGGATATTCCTTCTCCCGGGAAGACCCGATCAGTCTCGGAATCCCGGTTACAAGACATTTCGACAATGGTAAAACAAGACCAGCAAAGCCGCCTGATGTGCCTACAAATCCCGATAGGAGTCACATGTATCTCGTTCTTAGGGCCCACCGGATTGTCCAAACTTCCGGTAGGCCAGCCCAGAGTTGCCCCTGGTGGCCACCAGCGGCTGACAGGTTGGACAAACACTCAGAGGAGCACTGGTCTGGGGGTTTAAAATAAAGATGACCCTTGAGTCTGCGGAACCCAAGGGAAAAGGCTTAGGTGTCAAATGTTAAAACCAAGGTTGGGCCTTGCTGGAGGAGTTTTATTCAAAGCGAACTGTCAAGGGGTCCCCATAACACCCAACCGCGTAAGGAACGCAAAATCAAGGAACATAACACCGGTATGACGGAAACTAGGGCGGCAAGTGTGGAACAAAACACCAGGCATAAGGACGAGCCTTCCACCCTTTACCAAGTATATAGATGCATTAAAGTAAATAAGATATAATAATGATATCCCAACATATCCATGTTCCAACATGGAACAAACTTCAACTTCACCTGCAACTAGCAACGCTATAAGAGGGGCTGAGCAAAAGCGGTAACATAGCCAAACAATGGTTCGCTAGGAAAGGTGGGTTAGAGGCTTGTCATGGCAATATGGGAGGCATGATAAACAAGTGGTATGTAGCACGACATAGCAATAGAAAGAACAACTAGCAAGCAAAGATAGAAGTGATTTCGAGGGTATGGTCATCTTGCCTAAGATCCCGCAAGGAAGAAGAACAAGTCCATGAAGAAGTCAAACGAACATAGTCGAACGAATCCTCACAACTCCGGAATGAAACCGAAGCTAACGATAGAAGCAACCCGGAAAGAAGTAAGCAACATAGTAAACAACCATCACATAACCATGGCATGATGCACAACCAAGAATGATGCATGTTCGGTTCAAAGAAGCATGACATGGCAAAGTGCAACAAACAATACTACAAGTTAAGTGGAGCTCAATATGCAACGAGTTGCATATTGACGAAACACCACATTCGATTATTTAGTTCTCTCCTGTTTATGTACCCAACAATATTAAATGTTGTTTAACATGGCAAGATGTGAGGCAAAAGTAAACTACACATTTTAGGCAATTTTAAGTGAGGCCGGAAACATCAAACAACAAATTCTGGTAAACCCTCATGTGCATTTAGCAATTTAATGCAAACACAAAATTTAAAAAAATTATATGTTGTTATCATGATGCAGATGGCATATGCAAGTATTAAGCAATTTTTATGAAAAAGTTAACATGAGCATGTTATGAAGCATTTGTCACCGTGGCGGAATGAAAAGGGTGCCACGGCAACTACAGCGGAAATGGTGCCACGGTAACATATCCGATGATCCAACAATTCATGGAAGAGCTGGTGCAAAAGAACAGGTGTGCGGAACATGCAAGAGCGATGGGGAGTAATCCCGGTAATCGGGTGTCCCACATGACGGTGGCAAGGAAATGATAACCCACAAGTATAGGGGATCGCAACAGTTTTCGAGGGTAGAGTATTCAACCCAAATTTATTGATTCGACACAAGCGGAGCCAAAGAATATTCTCAAGTATTAGCAGCTGCGTTGTCAATTCAACCACACCTGGAAACTTAATATCTACAGCAAAGTGTTTAGTACCAAGGTAATATGATAGTAGTGGTAACGGTAGCAAAAGGTAACAATAGTAAAAGTAATGTTTTTGGTATTTTGTAGTGATGATAGCAATAGCAATGGAAAAGTAAATAAGCGAAGAACAATATATGGAAAACTCGTAGGCAATGGATCAGTGATAGAGAATTATGCCGGATGCGGTTCATCATGTAACAGTCATAACCTAGGGTGACACAGAACTAGCTCCAGTTCATTGGTATAATGTAGGCATGTATTCCGAATATAGTCATACGTGCTTATGGAAAAGAACTTGCATGGTATCTTTTGTCCTACCCTCCCATGGCAGCGGGGTCCTTACGGAAACTAAGGGATATTAAGGCCTCCTTTTAATAGAGAACCGGAACAAAGCATTAACACATAGTGAATACATGAACCTCTCAAACTACGGTCATCACCGATAAGTATCCCGATTATTATCACTTCGGGGTTAACGGATCATAACACATAATAGGTGACTATAGACTTGCAAGATAGGATCAAGAACACTCATATATTAATGAAAACATAATAGGTTCATATCTGAAATCATGGCACTCGGGCCCTAGTGACAAGCATTAAGCATACCGAAGTCATAGCAACATCAATCTCAGAACATAGTGGATACTAGGGATCAAACCCTAACAAAACTAACTCGATTACATGATAGATCCCATCCAACCCATCACCGTCCAGCAAGCCTACGATGGAATTACTCACGCACGGCGGTGAGCATCATGAAATTGGTGATGGAGGATGGTTGATGATGACGATGGCGATGGATTCCCCTCTCTGGAGCCCCGAACGGACTCCAGATCAGCCCTCCCGAGAGGTTTTAGGGCTTGGCGGCGGCTCCGTATCGTAAAACGCGATGATTTCTTCTCTCTGATTTTTTTCTCCTCGAAACTCAATATATGGAGTTGGAGTTGGAGTCAGAGAGGCAACAGGGGGCCCACGAGGTAGGGGGGCGCGCCCCCCACCCTCGTGGAGAGGTGGTGGGCCCCCTGGCCTCCATCTTTTGCAGGTAGTTTTCATATTTTCTGAAAAGTGGCTCCGTGAAGTTTCAGGTCATTCCGAGAACGTTTGTTTCTGCACATAAATAACACCATGGTAATTCTGCTGAAAACAACGTCAGTCCGGGTTAGTTCCATTCAAATCAAGCAAGTTAGAGTCCAAAACAAGGGCAAAAGTGTTTGGAAAAGTAGATACAACGGAGACGTATCAACTCCCCAAGCTTAAACCTTTGCTTGTCCTCAAGCAATTCAGTTGATAAACTGAAAGTGATAAAGAAAAACTTTTACAAACTCTGTTTGCTCTTGTTGTTGTAAATATGTAAAGCCAGCATTCAAGTTTTCGGCAAGGATTATAACTAACCACATTTGCAATAACGCATAGGTCTCAAGTTTACTCATATCAATAGCTTAATCAACTAGCGAGCCAAAATAATAAATCTCGGATGACAACACTTTCTCCAAACAATCATAACATGATATAACAAGATGGTATCTCGCTAGCCGTTTCTGAGACCGCAAAACATAAATGCAGAGCACCTTTAAAGACCAAGGACTAATGAAAGCACAAGTGCTCCCTAGGTGGTTTTGATAATTGATGACAACATATCTCTTGTTGGACTAACATTTCTATCTAGCATGTTTCAGATAAGTTCAACAATGGAGTGGCATGGACTAAAGGTTGTGGGAACTCCTTCAAGATGCTAAGGACAAAGGATTGGCTAAAGCTTCAAGCTCAAGACTCTTCATTTTACATTTTAGTGATCCAAGATCACATTGAGTCCATAGGAAAAGCCAATACTATCAAGGAGGGATGAGGTGTTTCTAAATGAGCCTCTTGCTTCATGTGCTTAATGATATGCTCCAAAGTCCTCAGCTACTTTCCCACTTCCACATATGACCTAAACCCAAAGCCAAACTCGGACCTACCGATTATTCCTATCTGGCGCCACCGAGTTTCACCTATCATAGCCACTGCCAGAAACCCTAATCAGTTCGGTCTCACCGATGGGATCTCGGTCTCACCGAGATGGGCTTGCAAACTCTCTGTTACCTATTGCAATATTTTCGGTCCCACCGAGATATGCAATCGGCCCCACCGAGTTTGCTTGGCGAACTCTCTGTTTCACTTATTACCCAAATCGGTCCCAGCAAGTTTGAGTAATCGGTCAAACCGAGTTTTGGATTTACCCTAACCCTAGCACATCGGTCCCACCGAGTTGATCCAGTCGGTCCCACCGAAAATCTCTAACGGTCACTAGGTTTCCTATTTCGGTCTGACCGAGTTTGTTGATTCAGTCCCACCGAGATTGGTAAATCGTGTGTAACGGTTGGATTTTGTGTGGAGGCTATATATACCCCTCCACCTCTTCATTCGTAGAGAGAGCCATCAGAACACATACACAATTCCAACTCATATGTTTTGAGAGAGAACCACCTACTCATGTGTTGAGACCAAGATATTCCATTCCTACCATATGAATCTTGATCTCTAGCCTTCCCCAGGTTGCTTTCCACTCAAATCTTCTTTCCACAAAATCCAAATCCTATGAGAGAGAGTTGAGTGTTGGGGAGACTATCATTTGAAGCACAAGAGCAAGGAGTTCATTACCTACACACCATTTGTTACTTCTTGGAGAGTGGTGTCTCCTAGATTGGCTAGGTGTTACTTGGGAGCCTCCGACAAGATTGTGGAGTTGAACCAAGGAGTTTGTAAGGGCAAGGTGATCGCCTACTTCGTGAAGATTTACCGCTAGTGAGGCAAGTCCTTCGTGGGCAATGGCCATGGTGGGATAGACAAGGTTGCTTCTTCGTGGACCCTTCGTGGGTGGTTGCTTCTTCATGGACCCTTCGTGGGTGGAGCCCTCCGTGGACTCTCGCAACCATTACCCTTCGTGGGTGGAGCCCTCCATGGACTCGCGCAATCGTTACCCTTCGTGGGTTGAAGTCTCCATCAACGTGGATGTAGGATAGCACCACCTATCCGAACCACGGGAAAACATCCGTATCTCCAATTGCGTTCGAATTCTCCAAACCCTTCCCTTTACATTCTTGCAAGTTGCATGCTTTACATTCCGCTGCTCATATAGTCTTTGCATGCTTGCTTGATATGTATTGTGTATGTTGAAATTGTGCCTAAAACTCCACTCAAACCAAAAAGGCCTAAAAATTGCAACTTTAGCACTAAGTGTCTAATCACCCCCCCTCTAGACACATCTACTTCTAGATCCTACAAGTGGTATTAGAGCTTTGGTCTCCATTGCCTTGGTTTAATCACCATTGGAGGAAGATGGATGTGTCTACTTTAGGGAGTCTTAGACATAGAGTGCCTATTCTTGATGGAGAGTATTTTCATGAGTGGAAAAATGAGATGCTTGTAATTTTCAATCAATATCATTTGAACAAGTATATTGCTAGACCTTGTGCACCTCATATTGATCCTTTGCATCCTACCCTAGATGAAGATATTGACATGATTCGCAATCTTAGAACTATTGAGCTCATCATTAGAGGATTGCCCAAAAACTTGATTGCTAGTTTGCCTACTCTTAATTGTGCCTATACTATATGGAAATTTCTTGAGGAACGATTTCCCGATCATTCCTTGAAAACTTTGGATGAAATTCTCCATAAATCTATTGCCTTGAGTAAGATGAACCCTAGTGATCCTAGTTTTGGTAATTGTCTATTTGAACTTACCAATCTTAAGCATGCTAAAGGAGATGTTGGAATCATTAGTGATATCATATTCGAAGCTATAAGAATTCATAAAAGTGACCACTTTGATGATCATTTATCTAATGAATTACCCTCTCTAGGAAATGATGAGTCACAAGATCATGATGAACATGGATACTATGATGATGATGATGATAGTGACTTCGATCTTGATGATGCAATGAGACATTTTGGTCTTATGGCAAATCTTCGGGGATATGAATCAGGAGGAAAGGAATGGGTTCTTGATAGTGGATGTACTGATCATATGACCGGAGATGAAGAGATGTTTCGTGAGCTTGCTGAAAATGACGGCCCTCGAAAATATGTCACCTTTGGTGATAATTCAAAGGTTAAAGTGGTTGGCCTTGGTAAGGTGGCCATCTCACATGATAGTTCCATTCAAAATGTCATGCTCATTGAATCTCTCGGCTACAACTTACTTTCAGTATCTAGACTTGCTAATTTAGGTTTGAATGTCCTATTTACTGAGGTAGATTGCCAAGTATTTCGTCGAGACAATCATAAAATGGTCTTTACGGGTATGCGTAGAGGTGATCTTTACATTGTCGATTTCTCTAAAAAGGCACAACCTAAAACTTGCTTTGTTGCTAAATCCTCAAAAGGTTGGTTGTGGCATAGACGACTAGGTCACGTTGGCATGAGAAACCTTGACAAGCTTATTAAAGGAAATCATATCCTTGGAGTTAACGATGTCATATTTTATAAGGATAGACTTTGCAGTGCTTGTCAAGCAGGTAAACAGGTTGGAGGAAGGCATCCCGTGAAGAACATCATGACCACCAGAAGGCCACTCAAGCTACTTCATATGGATCTTTTTGGTCCCAACGCCTACAAGAGTCTCGGTGGAAATTCTTTTGGTCTAGTTATAGTTGATGATTTTTCAAGATTTACGTGGGTGTTCTTTCTTAATGATAAGTCGCAGGTCCAGAAGATCTTCAGAAACTTCGCTAGGAAGGCCCAAAATCAGTTTGACATGAAGATCAAGAAGGTTCGGAGTGACAACGGAACGGAGTTCAAGAACGCAAATGTGGATACCTTTCTTGACGAAGACGGGATTTCACACGAGTTCTCAGCTACGTACACACCTCAACAAAATGGAGTTGCTGAGAGGAAGAACCGGACGCTCATCGAAATGGCAAGAACGATGCTTGATGAATACAAGACGCCGAAGCACTTTTGGGCAGAAGCGGTTGAGACAGCTTGTCACGCAACAAATCGCTTATATCTTCACAAGCTACTCGGCAAGACGGCATACGAGCTTCTCACCGGTAACAAACCCCAAGTTGGATACTTTCGAGTATTCGGGTCAAAGTGCTACATTCTTGATAAGCATCATCGTTCAAAGTTTGCTCCTAAATCTCATGAAGGTTTTCTACTTGGTTATGGCTCAAATTCTCACACTTACCGTGTCTACAATTTCACCCGAAAGGTTGAGGAGACGGTAGATGGGAAGTTTGATGAATCTAATGGCTCGCAAGTAGAGCAATTGCCAATTGATGTAGGAGATAAAGACCCTTCAGAAGCAATCCAAGACTTGTCCATTGGCAAAATTCCTCCAACGGAGGTGAAGGAGAGTACTTCATCCGTCCAAGTGGAAGCTTCTACTTCACGACAAGGTGAACCAAGAATCGACACGGAAGCATCCACAAGTGGGACACACCAAAATGAAGAAGACAAGGAAATGCATCAAGACGAACAACAACAACCTCTTTCTCCACCACGACAAGAGAACGACGATGTCAACAATGAAGAAGGCCAAGAAGAAGAACAAGATGAAGAAGATGTTCAACGAAGACCCAAGCAAAAGCTCTCACGAGTTCGAGCAAGAATTGCGAAAGATCATCCCGTCGAGCAAATCCTCAATGATATACAAACCGGGAGAATCACTCGCTCAAAAACTCGTTTAGCTAACTTTTGTGAAAACTATTCATTCATCTCTAGCATTGAACCTATGAAGGTTGAAGAAGCATTGGAAGATCCGGATTGGATAAACGCTATGCATGAAGAGCTACACAATTTTGAGAGAAACCAAGTTTGGACATTGGTTGAGAAGCCCGACAACAACCACAACATCATTGGTACCAAATGGGTGTTTCGCAACAAGCAAGATGAAGATGGACAAGTGGTTCGCAACAAAGCATGTCTCGTCGCCCAAGGGTACACACAAGTCGAAGGTATGGACTATGGTGAGACATATGCTCCCGTTGCTAGACTTGAGTCCATTCGCATCTTACTTGCCTATGCTAATCACCATAATATCACCTTGTACCAAATGGACATTAAAAGTGCTTTTCTAAATGGTGAAATAGAGGAGGAAGTTTATGTCAAACAACCTCCCGGCTTTATCAATCCTAAGAAACCAAATCATGTTTACAAACTTCACAAAGCTCTTTATGGTCTTAAACAAGCTCCTAGAGCATGGTATAAATGCTTGACCAAGTTCCTTATTACAAGTGGTTTTGAAATTGGTAAAATTGATTCTACTCTTTTTACTAAAAGGGTTAATGAAGAACTATTTGTATGCCAAATTTATGTCGATGATATCATATTTGGTTCAACTAATCCTCTCTTTAGTGAAAAGTTTGGAAAGCTAATGTCAGAGAAGTTTGAGATGTCTATGATGAGTGAACTCAAATTCTTTCTCGGTTTGCAAATCAAGCAAACTAAGGAAGGTACATTTGTCTCTCAAACGAAGTACACCAAGGACTTATTCAAGAAGTTCAATATGCAAGAATGCAAAGGTATGTCTACACCCATGCCTACTAGTGGACATAATGATTTGACCAAAGATGGTGAACCGGTTGATCAAAAGGTTTATCGCTCTATGATTGGTTCATTGTTATACCTATGTGCTTCACGTCCCGATATTATGCTAAGTGTGTGCATGTGTGCACGATATCAAGCTGCTCCTAAAGAATGTCATCTTAAGGCTGTGAAAAGGATAGTGAGATATTTAATCCATACACCAAATTTTGGCATTTGGTATCCTAAGAGGTCTTCTTTTGATCTTGTTGGCTATTCCGACTCGGATTATGCTGGAAACAAGGTTGATAGAAAGTCCACTTCGGGTACTTGTCAATTTCTTGGTAGATCTCTTGTGTCTTGGTCTTCCAAGAAACAAAACTCAGTATCCTTATCCACCGCCGAAGCGGAATACATTGCCGCTGGTTCATGTTGTGCTCAATTACTTTGGTTGACCCAAACTCTTAAAGATTATGGGATTTATGTGAAACATGTTCCACTACTTTGTCACAATGAAAGTGCTATCAAAATTGGTCATAATCCTGTACAAAATTCTCGAACTAAGCATATTGAAGTTCGTCATCATTTCATTCGAGATCATGTTGCTAAGGGTGACATTAATCTTAAGCACGTTCGCACCGATAAGCAATTAGCGGATATATTTACTAAACCTCTTGATGAGAAAGTATTTTGCAGGTTGAGAGATGAATTGAACATCATTGATGCTTCGAACTTGGAGTAGAAACTCCATTGGATACATGCAAGACATGAGCTTATGACTAATCCATGATATATCTCTTATGATGACTATCTTATGTCTTGGATATATTTGTACCATGCATGTTGTCTAACCCATGTAGGTGCTTGGTTGAATCTAATTCCATGAGATTTTGATTCACTCACATCTTGAGCAATCTCTACATCACCAAGTCTCTACACAATGGCGGTTGAAGACAAGGAAGCACAAAACCATTCAAACATATCCTTTGACAAATTCTATGTTGAGCTTCATGATTGTCATTTTTGGATACACAAGTGATCTTCCTTGCAAGAACTAACCCATGTAGGTAGATGAACTCAAACTCCAAGTGGTACTCTCAACTCTTGATGAGCTACATCAACCTTGAGCACCCACACAAGTTCAACTACATGAGCAAGAACCACACCACCACCCAAGGTATGTTATTCCATCTTAGAGAAGCTTTACTCCAAGACATGAGTCAAAGCAACTCAACAAGATGTGAATACATCAAGATGCTTAAATGAAAAATGGTAACCCCATTTTGAGCTTAAACGATGAGTATGACCTATGATCAAGTGTTCTCACTTGACTCCTAAGTCAATATACTCTAACATAGGTGACTATGTCACCGCCCAACTCTAGATGAAGTTCTCTTGTGTTCTTTTTGTGTGTATCTCATGCATGTTTAGTTTCTTTCTCTTTTTTTCAAAAACAAAAAAAACTCCATGTAGATTTTTCAGTCTCTTCTCTTTTCTTTCTGTTTATGTTCTGCATTTTCTGCATTTAATTCCTTGCAAATCCTTCAGGTAATTCATTGCAAATCTTTGTGAGAACCTACATGTCTAGTGAGCTGAGGTGACAAGTGTTTTTCTCTGTGTGAACTCGGTTTCACCGACTTGTAATTTTCGGTCCAACCAAATCTTTTCGGTGCCACCGAAACATACCACTCGGTGCCACCGACTTCGCAACAGGAAAAACAGTTTGCCACTTGTTCTATATTTCTTCTGATCTAGCTCTACTCAATGAATCTTGTCCTCTACAAGCATCATAGTTTTATCCATTGCTTTGTGCTAAGTCTCAAGGACCAAACCTATACGACGGATTCCAGAAAGCCCTTCTTGGAAATTGATGTCAAAGGGGGAGAGAGAGATCACATCAAAGCTTGTAGGAGAGAGAGATCACATCAAGGGAGAGAAAAAGTATCAAGGTCCAAACCTACAAGAGAGAAAGTATTAAGGGGGAGAGAGAGACTTCCAGGGGGAGAGAATACTCAAGGATCCCAGATGTCCCAGATGCTTGATGCTTGATGTTCAAGAGGAGAGATGTCACATGTATTTTTAGGGGGAAAGACATGTTCATTTGTATCTTTCAGCTCTGATATGTTGTTCCTTATCTTCTCCCAATATCCCATGTAAGATTCTGGAGGAGCAAGACACCTAAGGGAAAGAAATCAGTCAAATTCATTGCATATATTTATTCTTGGGGACATGTTGAATCCAATGTGGTACCTTGTATTCACTCTCTACATGTCATCCCAGTCTTGGTATTCTTGTGGTTTCTTTTGTTTGCTCTGGCTAGTGGATGTACCTGTGTTATCTAACTTTGTTTGTGCAGGTTCATTCCATCCTAAGCCAACTCAAGACCACAAGGTAAGTATATGCATCAAAATCATGAGTATGAGGAGTTCTTGCTTATGTACATACTGTTTGCAAGAAGGACTCATGAGCATGAAGGTATTTTCCTTGATAATCTTTTGCTCTGATGCATATGGCCAAGATACATGTAACACATTGCCTACTCTGTCATGGTTATGCTCTCACATGCCTCTATATTTCATATTTACATGAGTGCATACATGTAGGGGGAGCCTATGCTTGTTACATGTCCTTCCAAAGCTTTACTTGTTGTTCTTTATATCTTTATCTAAAGCTTTGATGTATGTTGCCATCATTTATGAAAAAGGGGGAGATTGAAAGCACAAGTGCTCCCTAGGTGGTTTTGATAATTAATGACAACATATCTCTTGTTAGACTAACATTTCTATCTAGCATGTTTCAGATAAGTTCAACAATGGAGTGGCATGGACTAAAGGTTGTGGGAACTCCTTCAAGATGCTAAGGACAAAGGATTGGCTAAAGCTTCAAGCTCAAGACTCTTCATTTTACATTTTAGTGATCCAAGATCACATTGAGTCCATAGGAAAAGCCAATACTATCAAGGAGGGATGAGGTGTTGCTTAATGAGCCTCTTGCTTCATGTGCTTAATGATATGCTCCAAAATCCTCAGCTACTTTCCCACTTCCACATATGACCTAAACCCAAAGCCAAACTCGGACCTACCGATTATTCCTATCCGGCGCCACCGAGTTTCACCTATCATAGCCACTGCCAGAAACCCTAATCAGTTCGGTCTCACCGATGGGATCTCGGTCTCACCGAGATGGGCTTGCAAACTCTCTGTTACCTATTGCAATATTTTCGGTCCCACCGAGATATGCAATCGGCCCCACCGAGTTTGCTTGGCCAACTCTCTGTTTCACTTATTACCCAAATCGGTCCCACCAAGTTTGAGTAATCGGTCAAACCGAGTTTTGGATTTACCCTAACCCTAGCACATCGGTCCCACCGAGTTGATCCAGTCGGTCCCACCGAAAATCTCTAATGGTCACTAGGTTTCCTATTTCGGTCTGACCGAGTTTGTTGATTCAGTCCCACCGAGATTGGTAAATTGTGTGTAACGGTTGTATTTTGTGTGGAGGCTATATATACCACTCCACCTCCTCTTCATTCGTAGAGAGAGCCATCAGAACACATACACAATTCCAACTCATATGTTTTGAGAGAGAACCACCTACTCATGTGTTGAGACCAAGATATTCCATTCCTACCATATGAATCTTGATCTCTAGCCTTCCCCAAGTTGCTTTCCACTCAAATCTTCTTTCCACAAAATCCAAATCCTATGAGAGAGAGTTGAGTGTTGGGGAGACTATCATTTGAAGCACAAGAGCAAGGAGTTCATTACCTACACACCATTTGTTACTTCTTGGAGAGTGGTGTCTCCTAGATTGGCTAGGTGTTACTTGGGAGCCTCCGACAAGATTGTGGAGTTGAACCAAGGAGTTTGTAAGGGCAAGGAGATCGCCTACTTCGTGAAGATCTACCGCTAGTGAGGCAAGTCCTTCGTGGGCAATGGCCATGGTGGGATAGACAAGGTTGCTTCTTCATGGACCCTTCGTGGGTGGTTGCTTCTTCATGGACCCTTCGTGGGTGGAGCCCTCCGTGGACTCTCGCAACCATTACCCTTCGTGGGTGGAGCCCTCCGTGGACTCTCGCAACCATTACCCTTCGTGGGTGGAGCCCTCCGTGGACTCGCGCAACTGTTACCCTTCGTGGGTTGAAGTCTCCATCAACGTGGATGTAGGATAGCACCACCTATCCGAACCACGGGAAAACATCCGTGTCTCCAATTGCGTTTGAATTCTCCAAACCCTTCCCCTTACATTCTTGCAAGTTGCATGCTTTACATTCCGCTGCTCATATACTCTTTGCATGCTTGCTTGATATGTATTGTGTATGTTGAAATTGTGCCTAAAACTCCACTCAAACCAAAAAGTCCTAAAAATTGCAACTTTAGCACTAAGTGTCTAATCACCCCCCTCTAGACACATCTACTTCTAGATCCTACAACTGACTAGACATTGTAATTCATGGTAAAAGAGATCCAGTCAAGTCATACTCAATGTAAACTAACAGTAATGAATGCAAATGACAGCGGTGCTCTCCAACTGGTGCTTTTTAATAAGAGGATGATGACTCAGCATAAAAGTAAATAGATAGGCCCTTCGCAGAGGGAAACCGGGATTTGTAGAGGTGCTAGAGCTCGGTTTTAAAACAGAGGTGAATAATATTCTGAGCGGTATACTTTCATTGTCAACATAACAACCAAGAGATGGCGATATATTCCATGCTACACACATTATAGGCGCTTCCCAAACAGAATGGTAAAGTTTATACTCCCCCTTCCACCAACAAGCATCAATCCATGGCTTGCTCGAAACAACGAGTGCCTCCAACTAACAAGAGTCCCAGGGGGAGTTTTGTTTGCAATTATTTTGATTTAGTTTACATAAAGCATGGGACTAGGCATCCCGGTGACCAGCCATTTATCTCATGAGTGAGGAGCGGAGTCCACTCCTCTTGAGAATAACCCGCCTAACATGGAAGATATAGGCAGCCCTAGTTGATACATGAGCTATTAGAGCATACAAAACGGGATATTTATTTGAAGGTTTAGAGTTTGGCACATGCAAATTTACTTGGAACGGCAGGTAGATACCGTATATAGGTAGGTATAGTGGACTCATGTGGAATAACTTTGGGGTTTAAGGAGTTTTGATGCACAAGCAGTATTCCCGCTTAGTACAGGTGAAGGCTAGCAAAAGACTGGGAAGCGACCAGCTAGAGAGCGACAACAGTCATGAACATGCATTAAAATTAATCAACACCGAATGCAAGCATGAGTAGGATATAATCCACCATGAACATAAATATCGTGAGGGATATGTTGATTTTGTTTCAACTACATGCGTGAACATGTGCCAAGTCAAGTCACTTAAATCATTCAGTGGAGGATACCACCCTATCATACCTCATCATAACCATTTTAATAGCATGTTGGCGCGCAAGGTGAACCATTATAACTCATAGCTAATCAAGCGTGGCCTAATAAACTATGATCTCTAGTTGTCATTGCAAACATGTTTATTCATAATAGGCTAAATCAAGAATGATGAACTAATCATATTTACAAAAACAAAAGAGGTCGAGTTCATACCAGCTTTTCTCATCTCAGCCAGTCCATCATATATCATCATAATTTCCTTTCACTTGCACGATTGAATGATGTGAATAATAATAATAATGCACGTGCATTGGACTAAGCTGGAATCTGCAAAGATTCAATAAACAGGAGAAGACAAGGCAATATGGGCTCTTTTGTTATATAAACAATAATGCATATAAGAGCCAGTTCAACAATTTAATTATGGTCTTCTCCTATCAACCCCCAAAGAAAAGAAAAGAAATAAAACTATTTACACGGGAAAGCTCCCAACAAGCAAAAGAAGAACAGGAAATATTTTTGGGTTTTCTTTTTAATTACTACTACAAGCATGGAAAGTAAACTAATTAAAAGCTACAACTAATTTTTTTGTTTTTCTTAAAGTTTATTAAACACACAAGAAGAAAGCATAAAAAGGAAAATAAACTAGCATGAATGATACAATGAAAAAGTATGAGCACCGACATCTAGCAATGAGTGTGTGAACATAAATGTAATGTCAGTGGGAAATACGTACTCCCCCAAGCTTAGGCTTTTTGCCTAAGTTGGTCTATGGCCACGGCTGGCCTAGCGGATATCCATAATAATAGTTGGGGTTGTCTGAGAAGAAAAAGAGGAAGACTCCGATTGCCACTGGCTGACAATCATCTCCGGATCCCACTGGTAATTAGACTGTCGTGAAGGATCAACTTGTGGTTCCGGCTCTGGCTCCTCAGCTGGTGCAGGGTTCCGGTAGGCGTGAATAGCCTTCAACGGAACAAGGTACGTGCCTGAAGATAAATCAAACAAAGAAGGAGCAGGCAGGGTAATAGTCTCAGGATGATGTTTGTTAAAGAACAATTGATATTTAAGCTCTCCTTACCTATTCTTAACAATAAAATCATGTGCCACCATACTTTTATAATCTAGATAAACACGAGGCAGCACTTTTTCTTCCATCTCATAATGCCTAACAGATACGTTAAAATGTGCAGCTAGGCGTGAAGCATAGATGCCTCCAAAGATGGGGCCCTTTGTACGGTTCAGACTTAACCGTTTGGCAATAATGCCCCCCATACTAACAGAGTTATCACCATATAAACCATGGAGCAAAATAATAATATCAGGGATACTAAGGTTTCCACAGTTTCCGCGACCAATTAAGCAACGACTAGCAAATAATGCAAAATAACATAAAACAGGAAAATGTATGCTAGTGATTCGTGCATCGGAAACCTTCCTTGTTTCCCCTACAGTGATAGTATCAATAAACCCCTCCACATCATCGTGATGTGGTTCTTCTGTCTTGCCTCCAAAAGGGACTAAACAAACCCGACAAAAATCATAAAGTGACATCTCCTTATGCTCATCATATATATAAAACTCCACCGTAGGTGGTGAGCTCCTAGAATGGAAATGAAAGTTTTGCACAAAGATATATGTGAGTAAGAGATACTGATCGCATTGGTCATGGAGGAAAGTGGTAAGGCCTGCATTCTTAGCCAATTCATGAAAATCCTCATAAATCCCGGCTGCTCTCAAGAAATCCTCGGAAGGCCATTCACATGCCCGAACCTCCGCAGTGCAAGGCAGATTATACTTAGGCTTTGGTGCCTTTCCCTTCGAGCTTTGGCTCGATGAGCCCCTCAAAAGTCTCCTCATCATTTTTTGAAAAATTCTGAATTTTTTAGTAGCTTCAAAATAAAGGTAAACCAAACTCAATAATATTGGTAGCAACTACTCCTGCAAGTGCCTAGGGCCTATATCATGCATCAAAACTACTTGGAACCATATAAATTTGACATGCAAGCTCAAGAACAGGGTCACCTAAGCAGCAAAAATTTGCAATGAATAAAGCACTAGAACAAAAACTAATTGGACCAATGGAGGGGTCACATACCAAGGAACAATCTCCCCAAGCAGTTTTGTGAGAGGTGCTTTGAGCAAGGAGATCGAAAATGGCAGCAAAGTGAGCTAGAACTTGTGCTTGAGCTGGATATTCGTGTTTGGGGGAGGAAGAAGGAGCGTATGGGTGTAAGGATAAGTGGAGGAGGCCCACAGTGGGCCCATGAGGCAGGGGCGCGCCTAGGGGGTAGGGCGTGCCCTCCACCCTCGTGGGCAGGTGGTTGACCCCCCCCCCC
>NC_041390.1:180660588-180674855 GCF_002162155.2 Triticum dicoccoides
AGTGCCAAATATTCTCAAATATTCTGGAAAAAATCATATTTGAATTTCAGGGCATTTGGAGAACTTTTATTTTCGAGGTATTTTCATATTGCACGGATAATCAGATAACAGACAGAAAAATATTTATTTTTATTTTATTTAATATAAATAACAGAAAGTAAAAGTGGGGTACAGAAGGTTGTGCCTTCTAGTTTCATCCATCTCATGATCATCAAAAGGAATCCACTAACAAGGTTGATCAAGTCTTGTTAACGAACCCATTCCGAATAACATGGAACCGGAGAAATTTCGAATAACACTATGTTACCTCAACGGGGATATGCACATACCCAATAATAAGAATATCATATTTCTTCTTGGCAGTAGGAAGAGGAAATTCAAAACCTCCAAATATAATCGATGGCATTTTTCCAATAGAGTTGATACTATGAACTTGAGGTTGTTTCCTCGGAAAGTGTACCGTATGCTCATTACCATTAACATGAAAAGTGACATTGCCTTTAGTGCAATCAATAACAGCCCCTGCAGTATTCAAAAAGGGTCTTCCAAGAATAATAGACATACTATCGTCCTCGGGAATATCAAGAATAACAAAGTCTGTTAAAATAGTAACGTTTGCAACTACAACAGGCACATCCTCACAAATACCGACAGGTATAGCAGTTGATTTATCAGCCATTTGCAAAGATATTTCAGTAGATGTCAACTTATTTAAATCAAGTCTACGATATAAAGAGAGAGGCATAACGCTAACACCGGCTCCAAGATCACATAAAGCAGTTTTAACATAGTTTCTTTTATTGGAGCATGGTATAGTTGGTACTCTTGGATCTCCAAGTTTCTTAGGTATTCCACCCTTAAAAGTATAATTAGTGAGCATGGTGGAAATTTCAGCTTCCGATATCTTTCTCTTATTTGTAACAATTTCTTTCATATACTTAGCATAAGGATTCATTTTGAGCATATCAGTCAAACACATATGCAAGAAGATAGGTCTAATCATTTCAGCAAAGCGCTCAAAATCCTCATCATCCTTTTTCTTGGATGGTTTGGGAGGAAAAGGCATGGGTTTCTGAACCCATGGTTCTCTTTCTTTACCGTGTTTCCTAGCAACAATGTCTTTCTTATCATAACATTGATTCTTTGATTGTGGGTTATCAAGATCAACAACAGGTTCAATTTCTATATCATTATCATTACTAGGTTGAGCATCATCATGAACATTATTATTAACATTATCAATAGTTTCAGGTTCATTAACAGACTGAGTTTCAGCATCAGAAATAGAAATATCATTTGGATTCTCGGGTGTTTCAACAATTGGATGTAACGCCCTCGATGCGGCTATAGCTCCTATGTGTCGAAGCACGACTTAGAGGTATAACCGCATTGAAAGCAATGTCGCAAGTAAGGCAATCTTCACAACATCCCATGTAATATAGATAATAAAAGGGGAAGGTACATAGTTGGCTTACACTCGCCATGTCAAACAAAGTACATAAATAGCATTACATCATTCAAACACTCATGACCCGACTACGGAGCCAAAATAAAATATCAACCCAACATGCGACACGGTCCCGATCGCCCCAACTGGGCACCACTACTGATCATCAGGGAGAGACACATAGTAAAGGCGTGAGTCCTCGTCGAACTCCCACTTGAGCTCAAGCGCGTCATCTAGAACGGAGTCATCAGGCCCTGCATCTGGTTTGGAAGTAAACTGTGAGCCACAGGGACTCAGCAATCTCCCACCCTCGCGATCAAGACTATTTAAGCTTATAGGTAAGACAAGGTAATATGTGGAGCTGCAGCAAGCGACTAGCATATATGGTGGCTAACCTGTTGGCAAAAGAGAGCGAGAAGAGAAGGCAAAGCACGGACGAATAACTAGAGAACAACCTGTGGAAAGCATTAATCCAACACCGTGTTCACTTCCCAGACTCCGCCGAGAAGAGACCATCATGGTAACACACACAGTTGATTCATTTTAATTAGGTTAAAGTTCAAGTTATCTACAACCGGACATTAACAAATTCCCATCTGCCCATAACCGCGGGCACGGCTTTCGAAAGTTCAAATCCCTGCAGGGGAGTCCCACCTTAGCCCATGACAAGCTCTCACGGTCAACGAAGGAATAGACCTTCTCTCGATACATTCCGATCAGACTCGGCATCCCGGTTCTACAAGACAACTCCGACAATGGTAAAACAAGTCCAGCAACACCACCCGCTGTGCCAAAAAATCCCGATAGGAGCTGCACATATCTCGTTCTCAGGGCACATTGGATAAGCTAAGCGAACGGGAGCCAACGTAACCCAAGTTACCAAGGGATGGCCCCGCACGGTGCTCTAGGTTGGACCAAAGCTCAGAGGAGCACTGGCCCAGGGGTTTAAAATAAAGATGACCCTTGAGTCCGCGAAACCCAAGGGAAAAAGGCTAGGTGGCAAATGGTAAAACCAAGGTTGGGCATTGCTGGAGGAGTTTTATTCAAGGTGGACTGTCAAGGGGTTCCCATTATCACCCAACCGTGTAAGGAACGCAAAATCCGGGAACATAACACCGATATGACAGAAAACTAGGCGGCAAGAGTGGAACAAAACACTAGGCGAGAGGCCGAGCCTTCCACCCTTTACCAAGTATATAAATGCATTAAGATAACAAGATAATATAATGATATCCCAACAAGTAAACAATGTTCCAACAAGGCACGATCTCCAATCTTCACCTACAACTAGCAACGCTATAAGAGGGGCTGAGCAAAGCGGTAACATAGCCATTCAATGGTTTGCTAGGACAGGGTGGGTTAGAGGTTTGACATGGCAATTTGGGAGGCATGATAAGCACGTGGTAGGCATCGTAGCATAGGCATAGAAAAAGAGCGAGCATCTAGCAAAGCAAAGATAGTAGTGATTTCGAGGGTATGATCATCTTGCCTGCAAAGTTGTCAGAGTTGACTGGATCCTCGAAAGCAAACTCAATGGGATCCTCGTTAGTGAATTCATCTCCCGGCTCTACCCAAACAAGACAAACAAGCAAACGGAACACAAATCAACCACGTGCAAAGCTCAAACAACATGATGCAAACATGGTATGCTATGCGGGATGCGATATGTGATGCATATGCAAGATTTGACAAAGGATGAAAGAACCTGGCCTCAACTTGGAAATCCAAGTGTGCCACTGGAAAGATGACATGATTTCTCTTGAAAACGATATAAAGAACTCCGGAATCGGAGTCACGGTTTGGAAATGGCAAGCAATTCAAATATGGCACCGGTCTGCGACATACATCAAGTAGCCATCTAAATGCAACAAGATGATAATGCTACAGCACCCAAACATGACAACAAAATCCATGGCAGGGATCCATTCATGATGCTTAGCAAAAGATGAACACTGAGCTACGGCCGATTCATCAATTAACGGGTTCAAACAAGCATGGCAAAAATGCATTTGGTAAACAGATTTCAGACTTTGTGAAATTAACACTTGTCTGGAATTTCAGATCAGATAGCACACTTTGGAGCATGAAAACCATATTCTACAGGTACTGAACATGGCAAAGTAAAGCATGGCATGGAGCTAATCAAAGAGCTTAACAAAAGTCCCTTAGTGACCTTGAGCCAAAAGGGATCAGAAAATACAATTGCAAGCATGTGAACATGGCAAAAACATAATCAGTTCACAGACTTAGTGAAAACTGGAGCATGCAAAATCAGATATCAAGTAGGCATGTTTACGAGCTCGATGCACTTACTACAGAGCAAGTCATGACAATCTAATCATACACCCATCAAGAATACACATTATACAAGCTAGACATGGCAAGAACAATAACATAGCATGCACGGATCAACTACAACATCGTCGGCAAAATCGCTAACAAGTAGACAATCTGCCCAGATTCACAAAATAGCAAAAGTAGAGCTCGATTGACTCAAGCTAGGGTGCTCCATAATTGCAAACAAAGACATGGATGGATAGAGCACTACAATAATAACAAAACATCCTTACTGGTCATCCTCAAAAGAGGCACGGATCGCTAGAAAACAACATGAACATATGGCATATTGGTATAAACAGATCAAGGACTTAGTGGAATTGCTAAGTCCCTGAAATCATCATAAACAAATGCTCCACTTTGCAAGCTTGTGCTAGTCACCACACATATCACAAAAATACATGGGTTGCACCTCTGGAAAGATGGCAAAGCATATAACAAAACTCATGAAGAGCTCAGGGGCATATCATGCACACATTAATGATGGCAAAAATGACAAATAGCTATTTGGAGCAGCAGATCTGACAATTATCTCAAATAGCACTCTTCCAACAGCATTTCGGGCACCAAGATGAACTCAAATGAAAATGATGCAATTAGATGAAATTATGTACTCACTGAGACGAACATTTTGATATGCTATATGCCCAAAACGGAGCTACGGATGCGGAGATACAACATGATGAAAAACGCAAAATAGTTAGGGTTTCGGGAGGAAAGTCAACCGAGATATTGTCAGATCTGAGATTTGCATGCAATCCGAGGTTCGACGGGGTTCCTGTTTGCCGGAGTGGACGAAGCTCGCTAGAGAGAGGGGGTCGGAGCAAGGGGGTCGTCGCCAGACTTGGGCGGCGGCGCGGACGACGAGGGGGTGGCGGACGGCAGCGGTGGGCGGCGCCGGAGTGAGGCGGTCGGCCGCCGGAGCGGTGAGGCGCGGCGGGGTCGCCGGCGAGGTGGCGGTGGCCGGCGCGGGCTCCGGGCGCCGGCGTCGAAGGAGAAAGGCGGCAGGGCGAGCCGGGTGGGCGGCGGCGGCGTGCGGGCCTCGGGGGCCCTCCCCGGGCCGAGCGGGCCGGCGGCGGGAGTGGCGATGTGGGGCGCGCGGGCACCACGAGGCGTCCTGCGGTTCGTCACGGGCGGCGGCGGACGTGTCCAGCGGCCGGCGGACGTGTCCGGCCGCGCGGAGAGAGGTGGATCTAGGGTTTCGGACGAGGGGAACCGCGAATTTCTGGAGGGTGGTGTATTTATAGGCATAGAGGGAGCTAGGAGTGTCCAAATGAGGTGCGGTTTTCGGCCACGCGATCGTGATTGAACGTTCTAGATGATGGAGAGGGTTTTGGTGGGTTTTGGGCCAAATTGTAAGGGTGTTTGGCTGCAACACACATGAGGCCTTTTCGGTCCCTCGGTTAACCGTTGGAGCATCAAACGAAGTCCAAATGGTACGAAACTTGACAGGCGGTCTACCGGTAGTAACCCAAGGCCGCATGACAAGTCTCGGTCCAATCCGGAAATGTTTAATCCCCACACATGAAAGAAAGGTAGAAATGACCACCGGAGGAGAACGGAGCGCCGGAATGCAAAACGGACAACGGGGAAAATGCTCGGATGCATGAGACGAACACGTATGCAAATGCAATGCACATGATGACATGATATGAGATGCATGACAACGACAACAACACACGGAAACAAAAACCCGAACCCAAGAAAATAAAATAACTTAACACTGGAAACGACAAGAGTTGGAGTACATATTAGGTAAATCATATCTGGGGTGTTACAACACTCCTCCACTACGAAAGGATCTCGTCCCGAGATCTAGGACTAAAAGAACGCCGGGTACTCAGAACGGAGGTGATCCTCGCGTTCCCAGGTGGCTTCACAGTCGGAATGGTGTGACCACTTGACTTTGAGGAATTCTATTGACTTATTGCGATTCTTGCGTTCAGTCTCTTCAAGAATAGCCACGGGTTGCTCACGATAAGAGAGATCTTCTTGGAGCTCAATGTCTTCAAAGTTGACGGTGCGGTCAGGAGTCTTGAAGCACTTGCGGAGCTGAGAGACATGGAACACGTCATGCACATTTGCAAAGTTTGAAGGAAGCTCAAGTTGATAGGCGAGATCGCCTCTCTTGCTGACGATTTTGAAAGGTCCCACGTATCTAGGGGCAAGCTTCCCTTTGATACCGAAGCGACGAGTACCTTTCATTGGAGAGACGCGGAGGTAAACATGATCTCCGATCTCGAAAGCCAAATCATGGTGCTTACTATCATAGTAGCTCTTCTGGCGCGATTGCACTGCTTTGAGGTTATCTCGAATGACTTTACACATTTCCTCTGCCTCTGTGATTAAGTCATTACCCAAAAGTTGACGTTCACCGGTTTCAGACCAGTTGAGAGGGGTACAGCACTTCCTGCCATACAGAATTTCGAATGGGGCCTTGCCCGAACTTGCTTGAAAACTATTGTTGTAGGAGAATTCAGCATATGGAAGACAATCTTCCCACTTCATGCCGAAGGAGATCACACAAGCCCTGAGCATATCTTCAAGAATCTGGTTGACACGCTCGACTTGACCGCTAGTTTGAGGATGGAAAGTTGTGCTGAAGCGGATGTTGGTGCCCATGGCCTTCTGAAAAGAATCCCAAAACTTGGAGGTGAAGATGCTGCCACGGTCTGAAGAGATCAGATGTGGAATACCATGCAGAGAGACAATTCGAGAGGTATAGAGCTCCGCCAATTGAGCTGCAGTGATAGACTCTTTGATAGGCAGAAAGTGACCCACTTTAGTGAGTTTGTCGATGACAACGAATATAGCATCATTGCCACGTTTGGACTTTGGCAACCCAGTCACGAAGTCCATCTCAATGTGGTCACACTTCCATTCTGGAATGGCAAGAGGTTGGAGGAGACCAGCTGGCCTTTGGTGTTCTTCCTTCACTCTTCTGCAGACATCACATTCATTCACGAACTAAGCAAACTCGTGCTTCATTCGAGTCCACCAATAAGCCCGCTTGAGGTTCTGATACATCTTCGTGCTCCCAGGGTGGATGGAGAGGAGAGAATTGTGAGCCTCATTCATGATAACTTTACGAAGATCCCCTTCGGGCACAACAATACGATCCTCGAAGAAGAGAGTATCCTTGTCATCAAGGCGGTAGCACTTGTACTTGGGTTGACTCTTGGCAATCCCAATCTTTACCTTCTTCACCATAGCATCAAGAAGTTGGGCTTGGCGAATCTGGTCTTCCAAGGTAGGAGAGACTTGAAGGTTGGCGAGGAAACCTTGAGGAACAACTTGCAGATTAAGTTTGCGGAAAGCTTCACAAAGCTCGGGTTGATAAGGCTTGAGAATCAGACTGTTGCAATAAGCCTTCCTGCTCAATGCGTCAGCAATCACATTGGCCTTGCCTGGAGTATACTCGATACTCGGATTATACTCTTGAATCATTTCGACCCATCGAGTCTTCCTGAGGTTGAGATTAGGCTGAGTGAAGATGTACTTGAGACTCTTGTGGTCAGTGAAGATGTCCACTTTTCTTCCCAATAAGAGATGTCTCCAAGTCAAAAGAGCATGCACAACTGCCGCCAACTCGAGGTCATGAGTGGGGTAGTTCTTCTCGTTGGGCTTCAACTGGCGAGAGGTATAAGCCACAACTTTCTTCTCTTGCATCAACACTATGCCGAGACCTTCGAGAGAGGCATCGCAAAAGACCTCATACGGTTTGGATTCATTAGGAGGAGTCAGAACTGGAGCAGTGACCAATTTATCTTTCAAAGTGTTGAAAGCGATGTCACATTCCGGAGACCAAATGTACTTGACGTGCTTCTGGAGAAGATTTGAGAGAGGCTTCGCGATCTTAGAAAAGTTTTCAACGAATCTTTGACAGTAGCTTGCGAGACCGAGGAAGCTACGGAGTTGCTTCACGTTCTGAGGTGGTTCCCAATTCACAATTGCAGACACCTTCTCAGGATTCACCGCAATGCCCTTGGCAGAGATGATATGACCAAGATAAAGAACCTCATCGAGCCAAAATTCACACTTGGAGAACTTGGCGTAAAACTGGTGTTCCCTGAGCTTATCGAGTACCAAACGCAAGTGCTTGGCATGATCTTCCTTGTTCTTTGAAAAGACCAGAATGTCATCGAGATAGACCAAAACGAAGTCATTGGTGTAGGCGTTGAAGATGAAGTTCATCATGCAAGAGAACGTCGAAGGAGCGTTGACGAGTCCAAAAGACATGACAGTGTATTCATATGAACCATAGCTTGTCTTGAAAGCCGTCTTGGGAATATCTTGCTCAGGATTCGAATCTGATGATAACCCATATGGAGATCAAGCTTGGAGAATACTTGGGCACCTTTGAGTTGTTCGAACAGCTCATTGATGTTGGGAAGTGGGTATTTGTTCTTGATAGTCTTCTTGTTCAATGGACGGTAGTCAACACAAAGTCGGTCCGTTCCATCCTTCTTCTTCACAAAAAGAACACCACAACCCCACGGAGAAGAACTAGGTCGGATGAGACCCATTCGCTCTTGAATATCAAGTTGCTTCTTCAACTCCTTCAATTCTTCAGGTCCGAGCTTGTAAGGACGTTTGCACACTAGTTCCGTGCCAGGCTCAAGATCAATGACGAATTCAACTGGTCGGTGCAGAGGCATTCCTGGAAACTCTTCTGGAAAGACGTCTTGATATTCGCAAACGACTGGAATTTGCGAGATAGCATCGAGTTCACCCTTCTCATTTAGAGAAAATAGACGGATGGTATCATCACGAGCGGCAAAGACAATTACATCCTTAGACGGATGAGTCAATTGAATCTGCTTGGCTGCACAATCAAGCCGAGCCTTGTGCTTAGAAAGCCAATCCATCCCGAGAATAAGATCAATATCCGAGTTACCAAGGACCATTGGAGAAGCCAGAAACTTGAAATCACCCATCATGATAGAAACATCCGGGACTATTGAAGTAGCCCTCATAGACTTAGCCGGAGAAACCACTCCCATAGGTTTACCCAACATTTGCGAAACGAAGTCATGCTTGGAAACAAATGATCTTGACATGAAACAATGCGATGCACCAGTGTCAAAAAGAACTTTTGCGGGAAAAGAGTTAACTGGAAAGTTACCCATGATAACATCTGACGAGTCCTCTGCCTGAGCTGCATTCAGCAAGTTGACCTTGGCATGCTTGGGGTTATGCTTGACCATAGCTGTACTTGCCGATCTCACAGGAGGAGGAGGAGGGAGGCGCCTCTGATTGAAGCACTTGTTGGCATAGTGACCCTTCTGTTGGCACTTGTTGCACGTGACCTCTGAAAGCGGACGGTGATACAGAGCACTCAATCTTGGAGCTTGAGACGAAGTCTTGTTCTGAAAGCCAGGGTTGGGTGGGTGGAAAGATCCACTGCCACCTTTGCTCTTCTGAAACGGCTGACGGAACGGAGGAGGAGGAAGCCAATACTTCTGCTGCTTGGCCACTTGAGTAGAGGAAGAAGGAGTAGCGTCTCTGACTCGCTTCTTGGAAGCATCACACCTCAGTTGAGTAGCCTCTTGCTTCAATGCCATGTTGTAGAACTCATCGTACCTCAAGGGCTCAAAGAGAACAAGGGCTAGCTAGATTTCTTCTCTGAGACCACCCCTGAACTGGTATATCATGCTCTTCTCGTCAGGGACGTTCTGCTTAGCAAAGCGGGCGAGCTTCTGAAACAACTTGTTGTAGTCATAGACAGACATAGAGCCTTGCTTCAGGTTGCGGAATTCCTCACGCTTGCTTTCAACCACGCTCTGAGGAATATGATGAGCTTTGAAATCTTGACGGAATTCATCCCAGGTAATCACACGGCCTCCTCTGGAATCTTTGTACTGCTGGAACCATTCTGCAGCTTGGTCTTTGAGTTGGAAGGAAGCGAACTTGACAAAGTCCTCAGGCCTGACGTTACTGCACTCGAAATGCTTGCACAGATCCACGAGCCAATCTTCAGCATCAGTTGCCTCAACACAATTGCTGAAAGTCTTTGGCCCGTTAGCAAGGAACTGGTTGAGTGTAGCAAAGTGATTCTGATTGTTGCCTTGGTTCGCTTGGTTGCGCTCTTGAAGAATTTGCATGATCAACTGTGTGTTTGCATTGGTTGCGGCCATCACAGCATGCCATGCCTCTGGAGGAGGGGGAGGTGGTGGCGGATCCTGATTCTGATTCTGATTGCTGCTCTTAGCGGGAGCCATCCTGAAGAGGGTGACATCCGTTAGCACATTGACAGATAAAATTGAAGCTGAATCAAGCGGGATGAAACTGCAACATATAGTCTTCCCATCCGAACATAAGAACGAATGCATTCCACTTGAAATGGTCACATATCCATAAATTGAGAAGCCACTTAGAATTTAGGTAGAGGAATAAATCAACAAGGTACGGATCAAGAACGAATACTCAGTACGAAATCCCAATCTCAAACCAAATATCCGTGGAAGAAGAACTAGAGCTACAAGAATTCCCACCTATGAAACTCCCGAACCTTTCCGGTTATGCAATCAGGTGTTGGGCATACAGGGGAAGCATAATATCTCACCCAAATATAGAAAATCCTACATCTAGTTGTATCCATCCTTCAACACGTAACCGAGAAAAACTTCGGAAACCATCTACCTCAACCTTCGAAAAGCATCCGTTATACAAGTTATGGCAATACTCCCAAACACCCGCCCCAGTACTGGGTGGCGTCGAGGTTATCTCACCAACAACTGCATAAAAGAGATTTTCGATGTCGGCGTACTAAACTCAGGTATTCCAGAACTGCAACGATAAAATTGTGACGACAACACCTCGGAGCTCAACTCCCTGGGACACTACCACAACCCCTAAATGACAGGAGGCACCAAGAACAATGTTCTCGTCACAAAACCATCGGAACGATTCCAAGATACCCGCGTGATTCTAAAATATTTTTTTAGTGAAATTTGAGAAGAGAAGAGTCAAAACTCTATGTCAGGATGCCTTACCAGAGCGATGAAGGGACTGGGGAGTAAAAAGAATTCCTAAACTCTCCGATATATAATTTCCTAAATGACTCAAAACATTTTTTTCTAGACTCAACAATGGTTGCTAAAAACGATCAATCAGTGGGGGCTCCTAAGGTCGGGGAAGGCTCTGATTACCAACTTGTAACGCCCTCGATGCGGCTATAGCTCCTACATGTCGAAGCACGGCTTAGAGGCATAACTGCATTGAAAGCAATGTCGCAAGTAAGGCAATCTTCACAACATCCCATGTAATATAGATAATAAAAGGGGAAGGTACATAGTTGGCTTACACTCGCCATGTCAAACAAAGTACATAAATAGCATTACATCATTCAAACACTCATGGCCCGACTACGGCGCCAAAATAAAAGATCAACCCAACATGCGACACGGTCCCGATCGCCCCAACTGGGCACCACTACTGATCATCAGGGAAAGACACATAGTAACAGCATGAGTCCTCATCGAACTCCCACTTGAGCTCAAGCGCGTCATCTGGAACGGAGTCATCAGGCCCTGCATCTGGTTTGGAAGTAAATTGTGAGCCACAGGGACTCAGCAATCTCGCACCCTCGCGATCAAGATTATTTAAGCTTATAGGTAAGACAAGGTAATATGTGGAGCTGCAGCAAGCGACTAGCATATATGGTGGCTAACCTGTTGGCAAAAGAGAGCGAGAAGAGAAGGCAAAGCGTGAACGAATAACTAGAGAACAACCTGCGGCAAGCATTACTCCAACACCGTGTTCACTTCTCGGACTCCACCGAGATGAGACCATCACGGTAACACACACAGTTGATTCATTTTAATTAGGTTAAAGTTCAAGTTATCTGCAACCGGACATTAACAAATTCCCATCTGCCCATAATCGCGGGCACGGCTTTCGAAAGTTCAAATCCCTGCAGGGGAGTCCCAACTTAGACCATGACAAGCTCTCACGGTCAACGAAGGAACATACCTTCTCTCGAGACATTCTGATCAGACTCGGCATCCCGGTTCTACAAGACAACTCCGACAATGGTAAAACAAGTCCAGCAACACCACCCGCTGTGCGACAAATCCTGATAGGAGCTGCACATATCTCGTTCTCAGGGCACACCGGATAAGCTAAGCGAACGGGAGCCAACGTAACCCAAGTTACCAAGGGACGGCCCTGCACGGTGCTCTAGGTTGGACCAACGCTCAGAGGAGCACTGGCCCGGGATTTAAAATAAAGATGACCCTTGAGTCCGCGAAACCCAAGGGAAAAAGGCTAGGTGGCAAATGGTAAAACCAAGGTTGGGCATTGCTGGATGAGTTTTATTCAAGGCGAACTGTCAAGGGGTTCCCATTATCACCCAACCGCGTAAGGAACGCAAAATCCTGGAACATAACACCGATATGACGAAAAACTAGGGCGGCAAGAGTGGAACAAAACACTAGGCGAGAGGCCGAGCCTTCCACCCTTTACCAAGTATATAAATGCATTAAGATAACAAGATAATATAATGATATCCCAACAAGTAAACAATGTTCCAACAAGGCACGATCTCCAATCTTCACCTGCAACTAGCAACGCTATAAGAGGGGCGGAGCAAAGCGGTAACATAGTCATTCAACGGTTTGCTAGGACATGGTGGGTTAGAGGTTTGACATGGCAATTTGGGAGGCATGATAAGCAAGTGGTAGGCGTCATAGCATAGGCATAGCAAAAGAGCGAGCATCTAGCAAAGCAAAGATAGTAGTGATTTCAAGGGTATGATCATCTTGCCTGCAAAGTTGTCAGAGTTGACTAGATCCTCGAAAGCAAACTCAACGGGCTCCTCATTAGCGAACTCATCTCCCGGCTCTACCCAAACAAGACAAACAAGCAAACGGAACACAAATCAACCACGTGCAAAGCTCAAACAACATGATGCAAACATGGTATGCTATGCGGGATGCGATATGAGATGCATATGCAAGATTTGACAAAGGATGAAAGAACCTGGCCTCAACATGGAAATCCAAGTGTGCCACTGGAAAGATGACACGATTTCGCTTGAAAACGATATAAAGAACTCCGGAATCGGAGTCACGGTTTGGAAATGGCAAGCAATTCAAATATGGCACCGGTCTGCGATATACAGCAAGTAGCCATCTAAATGCAAAAAGACAAACATGCTACAGCACCCAAACATGACAACAAAATCCATGGTAGGGATCCATTCATGATGCTTAGCAAAATATGAACACTGAGCTACGGCCAATTCATCAATTAACAGGTTCAAACAAGCATGGCAAAAATGCATTTGGTAAACAGAATTCAGACTTTGTGAAATTAACACTTGTCTGGAATTTCAGATTAGATAGCACACTTTGGAGCATGAAAACTATATGCTACAGGTACTGAACATGGCAAAGTAAAGCATGGCATGGAGCTAATCAAAGAGCTTAACAAAAGTTCCTTAGTGACCTTGAGCCAAAAGGGATCAGAAAATACAATTGCAAGCATGTGAACATGGCAAAAACATAATCAGTTCACAGACTTAGTGAAAACTGGAGCATGCAAAATCAGATATCAAGTAGGCATGTTTATGAGCTCGATGCACTCACTACATAGCAAGTCATGACAATCTAAGCATACACCCATCAAGAATACACATTATACAAGCTAGACATGGCAAGAACAATAACATAGCATGCACGGATCAACTACAACATCCTCGGCAAAATCGCTAACAAGTAGACAATCTGCCCAGATTCACAAAATAGCAAAAGTAGAGCTCGATTGACTCAAGCTAGGGTGCTCCATAATTGCAAACAAAGACATGGATGGATAGAGCACTACAAGAATAACAAAACATCCTTACTGATCATCCTCAAAAGAGGCACGGATCGCTAGGAAACAACATGAACATATGGCATATTGATATAAATAGATCAAGGACTTAGAGGGATTGCTAAGTCCCTGAAATCAGCATTAACGAATGCTCCACTTTGCAAGCTTGTGCTAGTCACCACACACATCAAAAAAATACATGGGTTGCACCTCTGGAAAGATGGCAAAGCATATAACAAAACTCATGAAGAGCTCAGGGGCATATCATGCACACATTAATGATGGCAAAAATGACAAATAGCTATTTGGAGCAGCAGATCTGACAATTATCTCAAATAGCACTCTTCCAACAGCATTTCGGGCATCAAGATGAACTCAAATGAAAATGATGCAATTAGTTGAAATTATGTACTCACTGAGACGAACATTTTGATATGCTATATGCCCAAAACGGAGCTACAGATGCGGAGATACAACGTCATGAAAAACGCAAAATAGTTAGGGTTTCGGGAGGAAAATCAACCGAGATATTTTCAGATCTGAGATTTGCACGCAATCCGAGTCTCAACGGGGTTCCTGTTCGCCGGAGTGGACGAAGCTCGCCGGAGAGAGGGGGTGGGAGCGAGGGGGTGGGAGCGAGGGGGTCGTCGCCGGACTTGGGCGGCGG
>NC_041390.1:180675430-180701187 GCF_002162155.2 Triticum dicoccoides
ACGATGTGGGGCATGCGGGCGCCATGTGGCGGCCTGCGGTTCGTCCCGGGTGGCGGCGGACGTGTCCGGCGGCTGGCGGACGTGTCCGGCCGCGCGGAGAGAGGTGGATCTAGGGTTTCGGACGAGGGGAACCGCGAATTTCGGGAGGGTGGTGTATTCATAGGCATAGAGGGAGCTAGAAATGTCCAAATGAGGTGCGATTTTCGGCCACGCGATCGTGATCGAATGCTCCAGATGATGGAGATGGTTTTGGTGGGTTTTGGGCCAAATTGGAAGGGTGTTGGGCTGCAACACACACGAGGCCTTTTCGGTCCCTCGGTTAACCGTTGGAGCATCAAACGAAGTCCAAATGGTACGAAACTTGACAGGCGGTCTACCGGTAGTAACTCAAGGCCGCATGAAAAGTCTCGGTCCAATCAGGAAATGTTTAATCCCCACACACGAAAGAAAGGTAGAAATGACCACCGGAGGAGAACGGAGCGCCGGAATGCAAAACGGACAACGGGGAAAATGCTCGGATGCATGAGACAAACACGTATGCAAATGCAATGCACATGATGACATGATATGATATGCATGACAATGACAACAACACACGGAGACAAAAACCCGAACCCGACAAAATAAAATAACTTAACGCCGGAAACGGCAAGAGTTTGAGTACATATTAGGTAAATCACAAACATAGGATCACTGGAAGCATGCAAAGTCCTATCATTTTTCTTTTTCTTCTTTTTAGACGAACTAGGTGCATCTATATTATTTCTCCCAGAATCTTGCTGAAATCTCTTAGGGTGGCCTTCAGGATACAAAGGTTCCTGAGTTATTCTACCAGTTCTAGTAGCCACTCTAACAGCATTATCATTATCTTTACTATTCAATTCATTGAGCAAATCATTTCGAGATTTAAGTACTTGTTCTACTTGAGTGGTAACAATAGAAGCATGTTTACTGATAAGTTTAAGTTCATCTTTAACATTAGTCATATAATCACCCAAGTGTTCAAGCATATTTGAATTGTATTTCAATTGTCTACCAAAATAAGCATTAAAATCTTCTTGCTTAGCCATAAATTTATCAAACTCATGTAAGCATGGGCTAGCAAATTTAGTAAATTGGATTTCAGTTTTATCATATCTGTAGAGAGAATTTACCTTTACTACCTATGTCGGGTTATCAAGACCATGAGTTTCTTCAATAGGAGAAGGATTTGGATTATATGTTTCTTCAATAGGCGGTAAATTAAGACCATGTATTTCTTCAATAGGAGGTAAATTCTTAAAATCTTCAGCTTTAATACCTTTTTCTTTCATAGATTTCTTTGCCTCTTGCATATCTTTAGGACTGAGAAATAGAATACCCCTCTTCTTTGGAGTTGGTTTAGGAATAGGCTCCGGACTTGGCTCCGGAGGTGTCCAATTATTTTCAATTGTCAACATATTATTCAATAGAATTTCAGCTTCATCCGGTGTTCTTTCCCTAAAAAACAGAACCGGCACAACTATCCAGGTAATCTCTGGAGGCATCGGTTAGTCCATTATAAAAGATATCAAGTATTTCATTTTTCTTAAGAGGATGATCAGGCAAAGCATTACGTAATTGGAGAAGCCTCCCCCAAGATTGTGGGAGACTCTCTTCTTCAATTTGCACAAAATTATATATATATCCCTTAAAGCAGCTTGTTTCTTATGAGTAGGGAAATATTTAGCAGAGAAGTAATAAATCATATCATGGGGCCTACGCACACAACCAGGATCAAGAGAATTAAACCATATCTTAGCATAACCTTTTAATGAGAACGGAAATATTTTAAGGATATAAAAGTAACGAGTTCTCTCATCTTTAGTGAACAGGGTGGCTATATCATTCAATTTAGTAAGATGTGCCACAAGAGTTTCAGATTCATAACCATGAAAAGGATCAGATTCAACCAAAGTAATTACATCAGGATCAACAGAGAATTCATAATCCTTATCAGTAACAAAGATAGGTGAAGTAGCAAAAGCAGGGTCAGGTTTCATTCTAGCATTTAGAGATTGCTTACTCCATTTAGCTAATAACCTTTTGAGTTCATTTCTATTTTTGCAAGCTAAAATAGCTAAAGAAGCTTCTTGATCAAAAACATAACCCTTAGGAATAACAAGTGATTCTTCATCATCACTTTCATCTGTATCATCAGATTCAATATTTTCAATCTCTCTTGCCCTAGAAAGTTGTTCATCAAGAAAATCACTAAGTGGCACAGTAGTATCAGGCATAGAGGTAGTTTCATCATAAGTATCATGCATAGCAGAAGTGGCATCATCAATAACATGCGACATATCAGAACGAATAGCAGAAGCAGGTGTAGGTGTTGCAAGCTTACTCATAACAGAAGGTGAATCAAGTGCAGAGCTAGATGGCAGTTCCTTACCTCCCCTCGTAGCTGAGGGATAGATCTTGGTTTTTGGATCTCTCACGTTCTTCATAATGATAAGCAAATATATATCCCAAGTGACTCAAAGAATAGAGCTATGCTCCCCGGCAACGGCTCCAGAAAATAGTCTTGATAACCCACAAGTATAGGGGATCGCAACAACTTTCGAGGGTAGAGTATTCAACCCAAATTTATTGATTCGACACAAGGGGAGCCAAAGAATATTTTCAAGTATTAGCAGCTGAGTTGTTAATTCAACCACACCTGGAAACTTAATATCTGCAGCAAAGTGTTTAGTAGCAAGGTAATATGATAGTAGAGGTAATGGTAGAAAAAGGTAACAATAGTAAAAGTAATGTTTTTGGTATTTTGTAGTGATGATAGAAATAGCAATGGAAAAGTAAATAAGTGAAGAACAATATATGGAAAGCTCGTAGGCAATGGATCGGTGATAGAGAATTATGCCGGATGCGGTTCATCATGTAACAGTCATAACCTAGGGTGACACAGAACTAGCTCTAGTTCATTGATATAACGTAGGCAAGTATTCCGAATATATTTATACGTGCTTATGGAAAAGAACTTGCATGGCATCTTTTGTCCTACCCTCCCATGGCAGCGGGGTCCTTACGGAAACTAAGGATATTAAGGCCTCCTTTTAATAGAGAACCAGAACAAAGCATTAACACATAGTGAATACATGAACTCCTCAAACTATGGTCATCACCGGTAAGTATCCCGATTATTGTCACTTCGGGGTTAACGGATCATAACACATAATAGGTGACTATAGACTTGCAAGATAGGATCAAGAACACTCATATATTGATGAAAACATAATAGGTTCAGATCTGAAATCATGGCACTCAGGCCCTAGTGACAAGCATTAAGCATAGCAAAGTCATAGCAAGATCAATCTCAGAACATAGTGGATACTAGGGATCAAACCCTAACAAAACTAACTCGATTACATGATAGATCCCATCCAACCCATCACTGTCCAACAAGCCTACAATGGAATTACTCACGCACGGCGGTGAGCATCATGAAATTGGTGATGGAGGATGGTTGATGATGACGATGGCGACGGATTTCCCTCTCCGGAGCCCCGAACGGACTCCAGATCAGCCCTCCCGAGAGGTTTTAGGGCTTGGCGGCGGCTCCGTATTGTAAAACACGATGATTTCTTCTCTCTGATTTTTTCTCACCGAAACTCAATATATGGAGTTGGAGTTGGAGTCGGAGAGGCAACAGGGGGCCCACGAGGTAGGGGACACGCCCTAGGGGGGTAGGCGCGGCCCCCGCCCTCGTGGAGAGGTGGTGGGCCCCCTGGCCTCCATCTTTTGCAAGTATTTTTCATATTTTCTGAAAAGTTGCTCTGTGAAGTTTCAGGCCATTCCGAGAACGTTTATTTCTGCACATAAATAACACCATGGTAATACTGCTGAAAACAACGTTAGTCCGGGTTAGTTCCATTCAAATCATGCAATTTAGAGTCCAACACAAGGGCAAAAGTGTTTGGAAAAGTAGATACGATAGAGACGTATCAGGAAACGAGTGACGACGTGCTACGAACAAGTCGGGCATGGTGCAAACACGGACATCTCATACATCACATGCATTCGTTCACGGGCATCGTCTCGGTGGTATACCTTTGAAGCGAGCGTTTTCGAAGCGGATCAAGTTCGTCGAGGGAAGTAGTCGTTCACGGCCGTCGTGGAGTGGTTCACGCGACGGTAGTTGAACTTGACGCTTGCGTTACATGGGTCTTCGGCGATGGTAGTCGTACATGGTTCGGAGTGGTACTTGTGCCTTCGGACTTGTCGGTCTCGATTCTTGCGACGGTAGTGGTACAAGGTCATCGTGGGAAGTAGTCGTACTCGTGAACTTGTCGGATCCGCGGCGACGGTAGTCATTCACGGCGCTTGTGACCCACGGTTCTTCGGGCAACGGTAGTCGTACACGTTCCTAGATGTTCAGGGCCGTGGGTAGAGGTACTTGGCATATCACTGGACTTGGCGATTCGGTGCGGTGTAGTGGTACAAGTCAACGCTCATCGTGGTACTTCGTTCTGGTCCTGTAGTCATACTAGGCATCGATGGACCTTCGAGGGGCTTGTGTATACGAAGGGGTACTTGGTGCTAATCCCTGTTCGGTGGTCGAACTTGGCGTCAACAGCAACAACAAGTGGAGGTGCATGATGACAGTGGGGCGTCGCGGTCGTCCACTACGGCGGACAGGGCATGCAGGTCGTGGTGGTATTGCTCGAGGTAGAAGCAGGAGATGGCCGGGTCGGGTGCTCGTCAGCAGGCAGCGAAACAAGCTGCTGCTGCTCGAAGAAGGCGGTGGCGCGCTTGCGGCCGAACAGAGGGAGGAAGAGGCGCGGGCGCGAGGTGGCCCTCAGCTGCCATGGCCGGAGGCGAGGCAGAGCAGCGGGCTGGAAGTCGAGGTCGTCGGAGGACTAGGTCGCCAGAGTGGCGAGGCAAGCCTCTGCTTGTGGCAATGGCAGCGATGAGGAGGATGCCGTAAAGGGAGTAGAGGAACGGCGGAGCAGAGGACGGGGTCGCCGGAGGCGCTGTTGGCATAGCACGGCTGGATGCGCGGGCGCCATGGTGGGGAGGCGACGAAGCGGAGGTGCTCGGGGCACGGGAGGGAGAGAAGTCACGTGGCAGAGCTGAAGAAGGAAGGAGGTTGGGTGCTGGAGGGAGATGGGGACCGATCGGGTCTGTCTGGCGGCGGTGACGAGGCGGCTCCTCGTTGGCTCGGGCGCGGTGGTGGATGCGTCTGGTCCGATCCGGACGTGTCCGGCGGTGGAGAGGGGCTAGGCTAGGGTTTGGACTGCGCGAAAATTCGGAGGGGGACGCATATTTATAGGTAGAGGGAGTTTGGGGTGTCCAAATGCGGTGTAGTTTCCGCCCACACGATCGTGATCCGACGACGGAGGACATGGAAGTGGTTTATATGGGTTTTTGGGCTGTTTTGGAGGGGTGTTGGGCTGCAACACAAAAGAGGCTTTTGCGGTTACCCTGTTAACCGTTGGAGCATCAAACGGCCTCCAAATGGAACGAAATTTGATAGGCGGTCTACGGTGGAGTACTAAGGCCACTTGGCAAATCTCAGTCCATTCCGAGAATGTTTAACAGCCACTCACAAAAAGAGACAAGAGTGGTGTGCCAGTGCATGTCGGAGTGTCGGATTACAAAACGGACAATGGGGAAAATGCTCGGATGCATGAGACGAACACGTATGCAAATGAGATGCACATGATGACATGATATTAAATGCATGACATGAACAAAATACTAAACGAAGACAAAAACTCAACCACGAAGGGAATCTCATAACTTAAGGCCGAAAATGGCAAGAGTTGGAGTTACAAATATGGCAAGTTACATCCGGGGTGTTACAACACTTCACCACTACAAGAGGATCTCGTCCCAAGATCTAGGACTGAAAGAACTTCGGATATTTGAAACAGAGGTGATCCTCGCATTCTCAGGTGGCTTCTCAGTCGGAATGGTGTGACCACTTCACTTTTAGGAATTTGATTGACTTGTTGCGAGTATTGCGCTCGGTTTCTTCAAGAATAGCAACGGGATGCTCATGATAAGACAGATCTTCTTGGAGATCAATCTCTTCGAAGTTGATGGTGAGCTCAGGAGTCTTGAAGCACTTGCGAAGCTATGTCACATGAAACACATCGTGCACATTAGCGAAGTTGGGCGGAAGCTCAAGTTGATAGGCAAGGTTGCCTCTTTTGCCAATGATCTTGAAAGGACCCACGTACCTAGGGACAAGCTTCCCTTTGATACCGAAGCGACGAGTGCCTTTCATTGGAGAGACGCGGAGGTAGACATGGTCTCCGATCTCGAAAGCCAAGTCATGGTGCTTGCTATCATAGTAACTCTTCTGGCGCGATTGCGCGGCTTTGAGATTTTCGCGGATGAATTCACACAATATCTTCAGCTTCTGTGATTAAGTCATTGCCAAGAAGTTGGCGTTCACCAGTCTCTGACCAATTGATAGAAGTACGACACTTTCTGCCATAGAGAATTTCGAATGGGGCCTTTCCCGAACTCGCTTGGAAGCTGTTGTTGTAGGAGAACTCAGCATATGGAAGACAATCTTCCCACTTCATACTGAAGGAAATGACACAAGGCCTGAGCATATCTTCAAGAATTTGATTGACTCACTCGACTTGGCCACTAGTTTGAGGATGCAAAGCTGTGCTGAAGCGAATGTTGGTGCCCATGGCCTTCGGGAAAGACTCCCAGAACTTAGAAGTGAAGATGCTTCCTCGATCTAAAGATATCAATTGCGGAATGCCGTGCAAGGAGACAATCCTGGAGGTGTATTGTGTGAAGTGGCAAAGTTGAAGTTTGTTCCATGTTGAACATGGATATGTTGGGATATCATTATTATATCTTATTTACTTTAATGCATCTATATACTTGGTAAAGGGTGGAAGGATCAGCCTTATGCCTTGTGTTTTGTTCCACTTTTGCCGCCCTGGTTTCCGTTATACCGGTGTTATGTTCCTTTATTTTGCGTTCCTTACGCGGTTGGGTGTTATGGGAACCCCTTGACAGTTTGCTTTGAATAAAACTCCTCCAGCAAGGCCCAACCTTGGTTTTAACATTTGCCACCTAAGCCTTTTTCCCTTGGGTTCCGCGGACTCAAGGGTCATCTTTATTTTAAACCCCCGGGCCAGTGCTCCTCTGAGTGTTGGTCCAACCTGTCAGCCGCCGGTGGCCACCAGGGGCAACTTTGGGCTGGCCTACCGGAAGTTTGGACAATCCGGTGTGCCTTGAGAACGAGATACGTGCGACTCCTATCGGGATTTGTCGGCACAACAGGCGGCTTTGCTGGTCTTATTTTACCATTGCTGAAATTTCTTGTAACCGGGATTCCAAGACTAATCGGGTCTTCCCGGGAGAAGGAATATCCTTCGTTGACCGTGAGAGCTTGTGATGGGCTAAGTTGGGACACCCCTGCAGGGTATAAACTTTCGAGAGCAGTGCCCGCGGTTATGTGGCAGATGGGAATTTGTTAATATCCGGTTGTAGAGAACTTGACACTTAACTTAATTAAAATGAATCAACCGCGTGTGTAGCCGTGATGGTCTATTTTCATCGGAGTCCGGGAAGAGAACACGGTCTTGTGTTATGTTTGAATGTAAGTAGTTTCAGGATCACTTCTAGCTTCTTGACCGTTGTGTTGCTTCTCTTCTCACCCTCATTTGCATATGTTAGGCACCATATATGCTAGTGCTTGCTACAGCTCCACCTCACTACCCCTTTCCTACCCATAAGCTTAAATAGTCTTGATCTCAGGGGTGTGAGATTGCTGAGTCCTCGTGACTCACGGGTACTTCCAAACAGTTGCAGGTGTCGAGGATACCAGTGCAGGTGACGATACCAAACTCAAGTGGGAGCTCGATGAAGATCTTGATCATTGTTTTGTTTCGTTTCCTATTGATCAGTAGTGGAGCCCAGTTGGGACGATCGGGGATCTAGCATTTGGGGTTGTCTTCTTTTATTTTGGTTTCGTAGTCGGACCTTGATTGTGCTATGGATGATGTATGTTTACTTGTTATTTGTGTGAAGTGGCGATTGTAAGCCAACTCTTTATCCCTTTCTTATTTAGTACTTGAGATTGTGTGAAGATTACCCCACTTCCGACTAAACCACCATGCGGTTATGCCTCTAAGTCGTGCCTCGACACGTGGGAGATATAGACACATTGTGGGTGTTACACAAGATGCCCACTCCCATGCTCAAATCAAATAAAAATAATTGCAAACAAAACTCCCCTGGGATTGTTGTTAGTTGGATGGTACCCGTTGTTTCGAACTAGCCGTGGAGTGTTCTTGTTGATGGTGGGGGAGTATAAACTTTACCATTCTGTTTGGGAATCGCCTATAATGTATGTAGCATGGAAGATACCGAGATCTCTTGGTTGTTATGTTGACAATGAAAGCATACCGCTCAAAATATTATTTATCTCTGTTTCAAAAACTCAAGCTCTGGCACCTCTGCAAATCCCCGCTTCCCTCTGCGAAGGGCCTATCTTTTTACTTTTATTGCTGAGTCATCATCCTCTAATAAAAAGCACCAGTTAGAGAGAACCACTATCATTTATATGCATTGTAATTAATTGATATTGAGTATGATTGTGAATAGATCTCTTTTACCATGAATTACAATGTCTAGTCAGTCATTGATCTTCAGGGGTGCTCTGCATTTATGTTTTGCGGTCTAAGAAAGGGCTAGCGAGATACCATCTTGTTATATCATATCATGATTGTTTTGAAAAATTGTTGTCATTCGAGATTTATTATCATTGCTCGCTAGTTGATTATGTCATTGATATGAGTAAATGTGAGACCTAAACGTTATTGTGAATATGGTTAGTTCCTGATTTTTGCTGAAAACTTGAATTCTCTCTTTACATATTTGCAACAACAAGATCAAACAAAGTTTGTAAAAGTTTTTCTTTATCACTTTCAGTTTATCAACTAAATTGCTGGAGGACAAGCAATGGGTTAAGCTTGGGGAGTTGATATGTCTCCATCGTATCTACTTTTCCAAACTCTTTTGATCTTGTTTTGGACTCTAACTTGCATGATTTGAATGGAACTAACCCGGACTGACGCTGTTTTCAGCAGAATCGCCATGGTTTTATTTTTGTGCAGAAAATAAAAGTTCTCGGAATGACCTAAAAATATATTTGTGTTCTTGATCCGATATTGCAAGTTATAGTCACCTACTACGTGTTATGATTCGGCAACCCCGGAGTGACAATAGTCGGAACACTTCCTGGTGATCACCGTAGTTTGAGGAGTTCATGTATTCACTAAGTGCCAACGCTTTGGTCCGGTACTCTATTAAACGGAGGCCTTAATATCCCTTAGTTTCCAATAGGACCCCGCTGCCATGGGAGGGTAGGACAAAAGATGTCATGCAAGTTCTTTTCCATAAGCATGTATGACTATATTCGGAATACATGCCTACATTATATTGATGAGTTGGAGCTAGTTCTGTGTCACCCTATGTTATAATTGTTGCATGATGAATGCCATCCAACATAATTATCCATCATTGATCCATTTCCTACGAGCTCGTTTCATATTGATCTTTGCTCCGTTACTTTTCCATTGCCACTGTTACAATTGCTACAAAACTTCTACTGCTACTTTTGCCACCGTTACCGTTACTTCCATATTACTTTGCTACTAAATACTTTGTTGCGGATATAAAGTCTTTCAGGTGTGGTTGAATTGACAACTCAGCTGCTAATACTTGAGAATATTCTTTGGCTCCCCTTGTGTCAAATCAATAAATTTGGGTTGAATACTCTATCCTTCAAAACTATTGCGATCCCCTATACTTGTGGGTTATCACTGTACCTACTGTTGATGCTTGTTTGGCTCCTGCTACTGCTGCTGCTGGTGCCGAGGATGATGATGATTATGCGGGCGATTACGAGGATGAGGTTGATCAAAATCAGAACTAAGTGCAACCACCACCACTAGGTCATCCACGTGCATATAATCCCAACGGTAGGGCTGCACCACCACTTCAAGTACGAGATCATGACCATCTCCCCAAACTAAAATTGAATATTCCACCATTTGAGGGTAGATATGTTCGTGATATATATCTTACCTGGGAGTTAGGAACTGAACAACATTTTACATGTTTACAATACCCCAAGGGGAGAGATGTGTTGCTGCTGCTCTTTGTGCTTTCACTAGTTTTGCTTGTGTGTTGTGGTCTGAAAATCGCAGATTATATCCAAATAATATTCGAACTACTTGGGCTGCTTTAAAAACTGCTATGTGTACTCGTTAGGTTTCACCATATTATCAACATGAATTACTTCAAAAATTACAACGTTTAAGACAAGGAACAAATTCTGTAGAAGAATATTATCAGGAATTACAAACTGCCATGATTAGATGTGGTATTGTTGAGGATAATGAAGCTATACTTGCATGTTTTATGGGTGGATTAAATAAAAAGATTCAAACCATTCTAGAGTATAAGGAGTATAATAATATCACTCGTTTATTCCATCTTGCTTACAAAGCTGAACGTGAAGTGCAGGATCGACAGGCTTTGGCATGAACTAATTTTTCTGCAGGTCGATCTTCATCATGGACACCACATACATCCTCTACTCCTACATGTCCTACTGCAGCACCACTGAATTCAGCCGCCAATTCCACCTGAGGTAAAAGAAAATAGGCACCACCACCACCATCTGCCAGGAGTACACCTTCTGGGCCTGCCCAGAGCTCTTCTTCATCCATGGCAACAACAGGGCCAGGGGCCTCGAGGGCTCGAATACATAACTCAATACACAAGAGTCAGCGGAAGCAATAACATCTGAGTACAGACATAAGTTAAACAAGGATCCTTAAGAAGGTTAGCACAGAAGAAGCAACGATCGAAGAGGCAAGGCCTCCTGCCTGTGACCCATTAACTACTCCCGGTCGTCGGTGCTCTCCACATAGCAGTAGGCTCCATCGGGGTAGTAGTATCCATCGGCAGTGGCATCTGGCTCCTGAGATCCATCATCTGATCACAACAACCGGATGTAGGGGAAAAAGAGGTAGCAAAGCAACCATGAGTACTCATCCAAAGTAATCGCAAGACTTACGTTAGATCTAAACTAAGTATGCATCAGTATCAAAGGAGTGGGCTATATCTGTGGACTGAAATGCAGAAAGCCAGAAGAGAAGGGAAAGCCTAGCCTATCAAAGACTAGCATCTCCAAGCATCTTGCAGCATTCAGAAGAGTACATAATATCATTTTAATATTTAACAAGCATGTTGTAGTATTAACGCCCAGAGATCCTTCCTCGACTCCCTGCGAGAAAGCAATCCCGGAGCCAACTTATCCATCTCATGTATCAAGTATCCATTTCTAGTTGTAATAGATTAGGATACCACTCCGAGCGTCCATTACCGTGGACACAACTATTCGAATAGATAACTTCCTTGCATGGGTGCACCACATTACCCAGCATGCTTGATTACTCTGGCCGGACGCACTTTCTTGGGTCCATGCCCGACCTGGAAGATCAACACATCGCAACCCTACCTAGGCTCAACAGAGAGGTCCCCGCTGGTCTACATCCTAAGCACTCCGAGGTCTTGGGCCCATCACCCATTGCACTCTGATTCGTTGCGAGCAGGGCAGATCCAGGCACCACCAAAGCCTGGATGGTGCCGGCCTAGCCGTGTTGCAATGCTGAACTGGACATCTGACAAGGCTTCAATTCATACTACGACGCCGAGTGCCTATAACTATTCCCGCGTGGTGGTTAGTGCGTAATGGCCAGTGGCCAACTCAGAACAAATACCCAAACCCTTAGTGTATTATGAGCTCGCAGAGATGAGGAGAGACACACGATCATGTGACCCCGTCGCCCCGTATCGAGGAAATACGGCAAGCGCAAAGCCCAACCCTCTCTCTCTAGGGCAGTCTACCTGCCCAGGTGTGCCTCCTAATTATCTCACAGGTGCTCTCCGGGCCCGCCCGACATTCACATCAACTCGCAGGTACCCCTCAGGGCCGAGCAGAGTAACCAGAGACTGTCAGAAACTCAGGTTCACCTCTACCGGGATGGTACCGCCTGTCCCTTCAGTCCCACAGTAACATTGCATGGGGGCTATAGGTAAAGGTAACTATGTTTGTAACATCAAGGCAGAAACCCGAGGAATCACCCTCGATGGAATCCACCCCATGTAATCACCAAGCTGAACTTACGAGGAATCACCCTCGAGGGTCACATTCACTAAAAAAATACACTTCCGTGATGATTCGTGTTTGTCACAGTAGGACGCTTTTTTTCATGCATGTACATCCATGACAAATTTATGATAGAATCAAGATAGTCATACCTGTGTTGTCGTAGAAGTGTTCCATGACATTACTAAAATTATCATCATGGAAGTGTCCACTTCCATGACGATAAATCGCATGTCATAAATGCTTTCGTCAAGGGTGACCAACACGTGGCATCCACCATAACGGAACGACGTTAAGCTATCGGGTCGGGTTTTGGATCCGATAACCCGTTAACCGCCCCGACCAATGGGGATTTTCCACATGTAAAATCATCATTGGCTAGAGGAAACACGTGTCGGCTCATCGTCGGGACAGATGTCATCCACTCACTGGACAGAAGGCGCCTATGATACGTCGACACGTGGCACGGTCCAATAAGTTTAAATGGGCCGGCACAACTAAAGGCCCACAAGATTTTGCGGACCATAATGGGCCGGCCCAGCTAAAGGCCCACGAGATTTTGTGGACCATAATGGGCTGGCCCAGCTAAAGGCCCACAAGATTTTGCGGGCCATAATGGGCCGGCCCAGGTAAAGGCCCACAAGATTTTTGTGTGCCATAATGGGCCGGCCCAGGTAAAGGCCCACAACATTCTTGCGGGTCATAATGGGCCGGCCCAGCTAAAGGCCCATGAGATTTCATCGACATTAATGGGCCGACCCAGCTGTAGGCCCACAAGATTTTGAGGACCCTAGTAGGCCGGCCCATTAACTGGCTGCCATGTTTTGGGCCAAATGCCGGCCCATATTTGATCCGATCCATTAATGTCCTGCCACGCTCCGGGCCTAATAGTGGCCCATATGAGATACGGCCCGTTAAAAGCCTACCACGTTCTGGGCCAAATTACGGCCCAGATCAGGTCTAGCCCATTAACAGGCTTTGGGCTCAATTATGGCCCATATCAGATTTGGCCCGTCAACTGGACACTATGCTTTTGGGCCCACTTGCTAAAGGCCCACTTTGTAATTCGGCCTGATATTAGTTTTGGCCTGTTAAGGGCCCGTTTAACATTTCGGCCCTATATTAATTTCAGCATGTTAAAATCCCGTCATATAGTTGGGCCTAACTACGACCCGGTTTGCATCCGGCCTACTCGCAGCCGATATCTGATTGGGCCAAACAAGGACCCGGACAATTTTGGACTGTTAAAAGCCCGTGATTTGATTCGCACAATCATGGGCCAGGGTTCATTTCGGGCTGCTACGTAACTAGTAGGAATTAAGAATAAACCTACTCTATATAATAAAGAAATTACGGCACAGTAACTAAGAATAAACCTACACTACACAATAAAGGATTTAAGGTATATTACATCCACTGGGCATCAAAGTTCGCCACCAGTGATCATAGAGCGCAACGAAGAAGAAGATTACAAAAACTGGGCACCATTGCAGCATAACAAAATAATACTGAACCGAGACCACTTCCAAGACAGTTCAAGAAAGGTTAGCCTTGCGGGGGAACTGCTGCGCAAGCTGCTGAGCAAGGCTGTGAGACCGGCCTAGCATGTCGGTCATAGCTTCTAGGTGTAGCTGTTTAGCGATGAGGTTCTCATTGGTGTTCTCCGCCATCTTTCTTAGAGATATGACTTCAAGTCAAAGTTGAGTTGCAGAATGCCTTTCTGCTAGAACTTGGGACTGAAGAAGTCGAACTGATTCAGACAACAAATTATGTGAGCTTGTCTGACTGTTAATCTCAAGGAACTTGAACACTGCATCAAGACAAGACTTTGGGGTTGTCTCGCTATCTTCAAGATGTTTTGCCTTCTTTGCTACAATATATGTTGGGTTTGTCTCACAGCCTTCAGCAGACTTGTGCATGCCATCAGGCATATCACCCTGAAACAAAGCAGAGAGATGACAGGTTTTGCACGTGTATAAACAAAGATGATAACTATTCTATCAATTCTATCCAATTTCAAATTAGAAAATAAAGAGTATGTTCAAAATATCAATAGCATAATTTGGCATTGTTCATAATGCGGGGAGCTTCACCACACTACTGGATTACCATGTCAACATAACAAGCATAGATGAAGGGCAAAGAAAATCATTGTATCTATTTTGGATAATGTGCATGGCATGTTGTTCATATCATCAGCCACATTAGTAAGATAAAACAGGAGATGACAAGGTGCAAACGCGGGCTGCTTCACCACACATTGGATTATAGATCCACAAAAACAAGCATACATATAGGGAGTATTAAGTAATGTGCATGGTATGAATAAGGAATTTGGTTTTACAAGTAAAACTTAGAACTTACGGTTCTTACGAACATGCATTTTGGTAGAAACAGCAAACTAAACAGCAGTAAACGATAGGGAGTATGAGCAAATTAAACAGCAGTTCAGGATAAAGGCTTTAGAAGGACTGACTTACATTAACAGTTAACACCGGCTTTATAATGCCCTTCTCCATGGCAAGGGAAGCATAACTCAAGAATTTCAGCATAGAATCTTCTTCATAAGCATTGCTTGTACTCTACATTTTGTTGAGAGTAATTATAGATATGATAATACTGGAAGGGATAGAGGATAATGAAGATAAGATGCGGATTGATGCTACATAATCAACTACCAATCCCTAGAAGTACAAGCGTTACAGGACAAAATGTACTGACAAGAGCAATGGGCTACACTTCTGCACCGGGTGGAATGGGCTTATTTGCGAGCTATCATGACCAAGATGGGTTTTGCACAGGAGTGGGTTGATACAATGATGAGAATGGTATCTTCAGTTAAGTTTTCAGTTCTGTTTAATGGTTCAAAGCTTGATGGTTTCATTCCTTCAAGGGGAATCCGTCAGGGAGACCCAATTTCTCCATACCTATTTTTACTTGCAGCGGAGGGCCTTTCGTGCCTTTTAAAAAACCAAGATGATCATCCCAGTTGAACAGACTTCGAGTGGCACCTTCGGCTCCGCCGGTTAGCCACTTGCTCTTCGTGGATGATAGCCTGCTGTTTGTGAAAGCTAGTGCTACTGTAGCAAATGAGATGTCTTCATTGATGGAAAGCTACTGTAATGCATCGGGCCAGAAAATAAACCTTGCAAAGTCCTCCGTTTTCTTCAGCAAGGGATGTCCCAATTCCCTTAGAGAAGAGGTAAAGGAGGCCCTAAACATTGAGAATGAATCCCTGACAGAGAGATACTTGGGAATGCCTTCTGATGTGGGAACAATCAAGAATGGGGCTTTCAAATTCTTGAAGGATAGGGTTTGGGCCAAGATAAAGGGTTGGATGGAAAAACTCCTCTCGGTAGGAGGAAAAGAGGTATTGATTAAATCGGTTGCCCAAGTAGTGCCGGTGTACTCAATGTCATGTTTCAAACTACCCCGTGGTCTTAGTGAACATTTGAACGCACTGATCAGGAAGTTCTGGTGGGGCAGCCGAGAAGGCCAAAGGAAACCCAGCTGGGTTTCTTGGAGTACTATGACAAGGCCGAAGAATTGCGGAGGTTTGGGCTTCCGGGATGTCGAGATCTTCAACCTCGCGTTGCTGGCCAGACAAGCATACCGAATTTTACAAGATCCTGAGGCCCTCGGCACACGGGTGCTAAAGGCCAAATACCATCCGAATTCAGATTTCTTGCAAGCTGAGCTTGGTTCAACCCCGTCGTAGATTTGGAGGTCAGTACTTGAGGGGAGAGAGGTTATGAAGCAAGGACTAATCCGTCGCATCGGGGATGGTCAAACAACAAACATCTGGGATCATAATTGGATCCCTAGGCCATCTAATATGCGGCCTATCATTTGCAGAATTGTTAACCCGTCCCAACGGGTGAGTGATCTGATCTTGCCGGGTGCTGAATGGGACAGAGGTTTGATCTCTCAAATCTTTCTCCCTACTGATGCACAAGCCATAATGTCTATTCCATTATGCACGCGACACATCTTGGATTTCTGGTCGTGGATCCACAAGAAGAACGGGGTTCTTTCCGTGAGATCATCTTATCGGATGCTAGTTGAAACAAAGATGCGAAGAGAAGCATGGCTCGAGGGCAGACCAGCTAACTCAAACAGCGAGAGGGAGACCAGGCTCTGGGAAAGGCTATGGAAAGTGGAGGTCCCATCCAAAGTTAAGACCTTCTTATGGAGACTTGCACACCAATCAATCCCTACGGCTGATGTGTGCCATCATTGAAACATGTCCACTAGCTCGTCTTGTGGACTGTGTGGTGCCGAGGATTCGTGGCAACATTCGCTGCTTCACTTCACGGTAGCATGGTGTGTTTGGGCTCTTGAGGATACTAAACTAGTTGAAGCTTTAAAAAACACCACAGAACCTGGTGCCAAGAGATGGTTGTTCGCCTTAATTGATATGTTGTCTGCTACCGAATTCATTCAGGTAGCGGTTACCCTTTGGGCACTCTGGTTCTCAAGGAGACAAGCATTACATGAGGATATATTCCAAAGCCCACTATCAACACATCACTTTATCAAAAGGTATATAAGGGAATTGGATGATTGCAAGCCAAAGAGGCCTTCAGCATCTACGGGATAGAACCATCAACAACCACCTCCTAGATGGATCCCACCTCCATCTGGATCTATGAAAATACGAGTAGATGGTGCAGTTTGAGGAAACCAAAACAAAGGATCCTTCAGCGCGGTATGTAGGGATGCCACGGGCGTTTACCTGGGGTCCTCCGCAATCAGAGTCAGGGATATTACTGATCCCCCAACTTTGGAAGCATTGACGTGTAGAGAGGCACTTGCTCTGGCACTAGACCTTGGTTTATCACATGTAATCATCGCCTCAGATTGCCAAGGGGTAATCAAGGATATCCACAAGCAGGAGGGAGGTATGTATGCAAGCATAATAAGGGAGATTGGACACACTGCAAGAACAATCAATGACTGCACCTTCATCTTCGAGGGTAGAGCTACAAATATTGAGGCACATAGCCTCGCTAAGCACGCTTTTGGTCTGGAGTTCGGGCGCCATGTGTGGCTTATAAACCCACCAGATCTTCGATGTATCCCCATGAACATCTCTGAATTCTAATAAAAAGTGTGTTTAGATTCAAAAAAATAACTTGTTGGTCAGATTAAATATAGATCTGATCTTTTTTAGTAAATGGTGGGCGAGGGAGATAAGATGAAGAATGCTACAAAATGAACCAATCCCTCTTCCCATAATACAAGAGTGTTTTGAACACTAGCGTACTATACAAAACGTTCTTATATTATGGGACGGAGGGAGTAGCTGTTAATGTAAGTACAGTGATAGACCACGTTCAGTCCTTACAAGAGGACTGCAGAGCTAAACCTCTTCAAAAGCATTGGGTTGATTCTAAATTTATGTAAGAGTCCATACGGATCTTATAATGTCCACCAAATGGACGATTACGAGGCTAACATGTGCAATGATGCTACATAATCAAACAACTATGAAAGTAAGTATGGTCATACAGGGCAAGAGGTACTCACAAGAGCAATGCAGTGTGTAGTATAGTTGCGAGATTCTGTGGTCCCTTGAGAATGAATGTTCTTCTGCTAACAGTTTTCGTACAAGTGAGACATTAAGGCAAATGCAGGAATGTAGTTCAAATTGTGATGTGATATCATAGACAGTACCTTACGCTGCAGCCGAGACCAATGTGTAACAAGATTATTCCAGTCACTGTCAGATAAATGTAGCACCGGAGACTTTACAGAAATTTCGTTCAGAGGCTTTCCATTGAAGTGCGCTTTCCTCAGTTAGGAATGATACTTCATCAACGAGTGCTTGAAAAGTGCAACCAACCCTTGATCGTCATCAGAATCCAGTTTGCGCCTCGCCTATTTAAAAGAATGAAATCTTGTGTCTTCTGTCAGTAGAAACATATGCAGTAATGACCATGAATAACATTAGTACATTACTTACGCGTAAGTTGTGGAGGAAGACTAGAAATTGTTATGTGTCTGCGTATAATCTTTCCATGAAGGAAAGATGCGCACAAAGTTCCTGACAACAACATAAGCTTCATCTTCTAAACTGGGAAGAAATGGAACAGGGGTCCTATTTGCTGCAATTGGGGCTCTCTATAGTTCAAAAAGGGATTTGGCAACTAGATTTGGTGTACTCTTTGCTGGAATGGGGGTTTTGCGTCGTACTGCTGGTGCTATGTCAACTGGCATAATCATACTGTTTACTGCAGTGGTCTGCTGAGTTGGGGCATCAGAAATGACCAATGTAGTAGGGCTAGAGTCTGCTAGAGTTGGGGTATTTTGTGGGTCGGGTGATAGTGCAACTACACCTAATGGGCTATTTGATTTATCAGGTGCCACTACCTTTTCCAAATACTTTGCTTGTGCTCATCCACGATCAGCAATTGCCCTCTTCCTTTTGAACGTCTGATACACAAGAACAACATTTGAATGGATAAATATGGTATGATGATAGATGGAATATGTACTGAAAATGGATAGGCAGGGCGTATTCACATACACGATGTGTAAACTAAGCTAATGGCAGTTCAACAAAGTAGAAGCAATGCAAAGCATCGGTTGCAAGATATGTGCGAGCAATGTAACCTTGGAAAGTTAGAGCAAGTACCTTGATGGGTGAATAAGACAGGGCATCTTCCTCTGACTACTCCACTAGGGAGCTACATTGACTTAGGTCTCCCTCTAGCTCAGAATCACTGTTAGGATCATATTCTGAGCATGAATCTGTAGGTGGAGAGTGTTTGCATTGCATTGCATCCAGACTTGATTTCAGTCCCTTAATGCCAAGTTTGACAGCCATGGCATTGTTCTGCTTTATTCTTTTCATGCGCGCAAGCTCATAATCATTATGATGCTGTTCAGAACCTGAGATTCATGAAAACATAAAAAGTAGTCAGATTATCTATGGAATGCATTGCGGTTTCAACTCGGAGAGTGTCTCCCTATAAACCCCCTGCATATGCAAAGTTCACCTCCCCAACCGTGCTGACTAGACCACACACAGAGATGCACACCCGAGCGGTGAACATGCATTTTCGAAACTAATTTAGGAACATTTAGCTGACCAATTAAACAACTCTGTTTTAATAATATCAGATCCGTATTTGAACAACTAAGCTTGCTTAGCTTGATGGGTGGAGCAGTGTTATTATGACACGAAGCATGTATTCTGATTGTATAGTGATCATAAAAGGGGGAAACTCTAAGCATATATTTTTTAGCAAAAGTGGGTTTCCCCTCTGATTTCTATTAAAGAAACCACCACGGAACCAACATGATCAATTAAACCCTAAGCATGATCAATTAAACCGTATTATGGTTGTGCCATGGAAGATTTGAAGCTGCAAACCGGAGAAATGATATTTAGCATCCATTGTTTGCTTCGAACTAAGAACTAAATTCTAAGAGCTGAAAAGAAAGTAGAGTAACCAAGTTAAGATCTATTTTCTGGTTGAGATCAAAAAGTTGAGGAGATATGAAGTACCACCTCTCTTGCGGCACCGTGTAGGCATCGGGGGTGTGATGGCTGTGGGTGGCGTTGAAGCAGATATGCGATGGTAGACGGGTGCATCGAGGGATAAGTCCCGTTGCAGTGGAAGAGAAGGTCGTGTGAGCGGCCCCGGCAAAGAGGACAACAACGCTGATGAAGCGAGAGGACGTGATGCAAGGCTATTGGTCCGTCGCCATGGATGAGAAATGTCCATCTCTAGCAGTGGACGACGCGGTCTTGGTAGGCACTCCGGCATGGTGGAGGACGGTGGCGATGGATGTGGTGGAGGACGGCGGCGATGGATGGGGTGGCAGACGGAGGCTGGTGTGGGAATGGGGTGTTCTAGCGCGAACGGTGTATGAATGGGAAAATGGAGGGAGAGGTACGGGGAACCATGTTTCTGGGACGCGCCTGTCTGAAATATGGGAAAGTAACGAACTTATCCCCCGTTTCTAATTTGGACGTCTCGTCGGTTGGGGATAGGACGGTAATCTCGCATCTCCCAAATATTTGTCAGTAACTATTTCGGGTGAGGAGAGGGTGTTTTGCCGCCCATGGTTGGCGCCCACGGTGTATGAACGGGGCTGACAGGTAGGGCGGTTGTGTCACGTCTGATGGAAGTTACACATCTACCCCTATTTAAAATATTAGCCTACATCTATTTCGGACGAGGAGAGGGTGTTTTGCCGCCCACCATGTATGAATGGGGAATGGAGGGAGAAACAGAGGTCTTTCGGACGAGCTTGAATCAAATGAGTTTTACCGCCCATGTTTGACGCCCACCGTGTTGGAATGGGCTCAGAGGCGGTCGTGTCACGTCTAATTGAAGTTACTAACCTACCCCTATTTAGAGCCAGTGGAAATCGGGCCGATGGATTGTCCGTGTAATGGGTAGACAGTAATTTCCATCTCCCAAACACTTGGCTTCGGGAAGCCGATGTGGGAGTGGAAATTTTGCTGTTTCTTTCGAATTTTGGGACAATAAGCATCCACGTTTACCCTGGCAACTAAATTCGAATCCATTTTGTATTCCTATATGAATCTTTATAAATCATTCTATGTGTTTTTATATATCTTCAAAAGGACGACAAAGATGTATTCCACTGTCATATATGAATATGGTTTACAAATGCCGATACTCAAATTCAGAAACTAGAATCTAGTTTAAGGTGAATTCGAATATTTGGAACACTTCATGTCCAACTCAAATGTCACACGCAGCATAATGTGTACTCCCATTTAGATCTGTACACAAGCGATGTATCAAGATTCAAATACCGAGTCAATCAACCAAGAATGTACGGAACTAACAGACATATAAACACTTATAGAGTATATGGATCAATAATATCAACTAACATACATAAGCTAGGCCGCTGTACTTTTTTTTGGCTACAACAACATCCTTTTTTGGCCAGCATCTTGGCCCTTTCCGATTTGTGCCACTTATGGTCCATCTATACTACTATTGCTGAATGCACATTCAGCCCGATTGGCATATTTGTAGGTCTGGCGCAGCAATCCAAATGAAATGTCTCCGAGTCTTATCAATTAATACAGACTTGTGCTCAAATAAAATTACAAACAAAAAAACAAAACAAAAATTATTACATGATCTCTAAAACAAATGGTTTGATTGATTACATGAACAGACAACACAAAGGTTATTCAACTATGGAAAGAACATTTCACCTATGATTTACCAAGTAGGAATTTAATTTCCTTTTTTTCCTTCAGGACCTTAACAATCTGGTCAGTCTCAGCTTGCTTTGTTTTGAAATCCACCAAATATTTAATGGTTGTCTTGAGTACTGCTTGTGATTGTGCTGTTTGCTTCCTCAACATGTCAACTTCATCTCTAAGTGCAGAAGTAGAATCTCTTTCTACCACTAGTTTAGCCTCTAGAGCATCAGCAGTTGGCAATTCATAATGCACGATTGGGCCGGTGCCACTGCTGTGGGATGATGCAACGTCCATGGGGACCTCGCTCTTTGATCTTGGGCTAACCTGTTTTGCCACTAAAATTCCGATTGGTTTCAGAAAAGTTGAAGTTAGCAAAACATCTCAACTGGGAGTTATAACAGCAAACCAGTTAAACAAACAAGGAATTAAAGAGTTCCAGTTGGATGCTGAAAAGTAGTTATTAACATCATTGTAACCCGCTGTTGCAGCAGCAAAGCAGTTAAACAAACAAGTAGATATTTAAGTTAAGGCAAACAGGTAATCCTTAACAGTAGGTATCAAACACATAGATAGACGCAGTCTACAATATGATTAACAGGCTGCGCCATTATGTAATCAGTAGCAAACTAAATTAAGCCAAGCAACGTAATTGAACAATTTTGCAATAAGTGGCTAACTAAAATTCCGAGAAGCAGGTAACTGAACTTACGCTAGTTCTTTGTATAGGCACACTGCAACTTCTTTTTTGGTTACAAGGTTGTACGAAGGAGTCCATGGCATCAATTGCTTGGATACGCAGTCCCAATACTTCTTTCTTCCCACACTGCATGGGTAAGTTGAATGGTTAATCTGGTATGATGGTGCGTCCTTGATATGTTATATGAGGACGTGTAGTCAGACTAGTTGTAGCCAAACACATCACACTGGCTTTTACTGTATATTTCATGCGATTACTTTTGGCATATCGAGATCTAAGCAATCTACAAGAGGATGAAAAGACTGGCATCCTTCACATTATTGGCGAACTCAGTTCATAGAAACAAGCAATTCAACCATTCTGTGGGTAAATCAAAAGCGCCACTAGAATATTTTTCACCATCCAATCATACACGCAAAAAGGGGCGACGCCACCATAGGGGCTGGTATGGGCGGCCGCCTCAGGTGGCTGGAAAGTGTGCACCTAGTTTTAGTCGTCCAAGTTGGCCCACGCTAGTTTTGTTCGTCCCAACGCACGAGCAGGCAATGTAAAAAATGAAGAAAAATGTTTCAATTTGGATGGGCCAATAACATAAGTGCAAGGCAGGCCCTATAGCAGGCTTGCGCCCCAAACGAGCGCCTCCCATATCGATCGACAGCAGGAAAAATCCCAATTCATTCGCTCCAGCCTCCAGTCTGGTTCGCTCCTAACCTAGCTGCCGCTGGACAGACCGACACAACACTTCCTCGCGCCCTCGTTGGAGGGCAGTCGTCGGGCTTCAAGCGAACGGAAGGACAAGAAGATGAAGATCCAACCCTGGGTGTAGCCTGCGTGGGAGGCAGCGGCGGCAGCACGGGCATGGCATCGAGCTTGCGCAAACGGACAGTCGCAACTTGCAAGAGTAGCATGCGCAACGAGCAGGTACATCACATCCCTGATTATATCTAATTCAACTCTTCAATTCCTGGCCAATAGTTAAAGCTGACAGTGTTGTAAAACTGCTTGTATGTAGGGAATCTATGAGAAAATGAAACCAATTTCTACTTATTTTATAACTCCCCCAATCAATACTGAACTGACTGAATCTGATGTATCTAATCAAGTTTCCAGTGCAAACATACAAGCTCATGTTGTTTTTGAGCCTGAAGTGTCTAATGAACACACTGCTAATGAAGGATTTGATGCAAACATTTTACATGCTCCTGGTGATGAACATATAGTGTCTAATGAGGGATCTAATGCAAGCATTTTGCAAGCTCATTGAAGGATTTAGTGTCTAATGATGATCTACTATGTTGAGAGAGACAGAGATTTGTAGGCATTGATGACAAGAAAATTATAGTGCATTTTCATAGCTTGAGGAAACGTCGAGGCCATCTACCAGAAAGTCCCCGTATCATGACAACATAGCATAAATACTTTTCTAATATGTTGTTTGAAACTATTGGTATACTTGTGCAGGATAGATATATTGATATGCAGTTTGCGCACTGGTTATACGTGCAATTACACTTCGATATTTTCAGCCAGAGAACGAATAACTCAAGCAGGTATAGACCATGTTTGTAGTCCTTGTAAATCATGTTGCATTTTGTGTTTTTTGGTGCTTGCATCATTTAGTGTTTATAATCTGAACTACTTTGGATCATTAGCTGGTTTTCAAAGTGCATGTAGCTTCACATTTCTCAAGTTATGTTGATTTCCGGAGTGCAAGTGCCTTCATATTTTTAAGTTAAATGTTCGCCCCTGGTAACTTGAATTCGTGGATCAGCCACTGCACACAAATCATACACGAATGCCAGTACGAATTAAATGAAATGTAGGGACTTACGCTAGCTCGTTGTATAGGCTCACTACAGCTCTGCTTGCGCTTGGGATGTTCCATGTACAAGTCCATGTTAGCACTTGCTTGGATGTGCAGGCCTTGTGCTCCTTGCATCCCCCTCTGCATTTTTGACACGGCGAATGGTTGATCAAATAAGAGGAATCGACCTTGATATTGTACCAGAGGACAGATACTTACAAGGTTATACTGGTGTGTAGGATGTGTACCAGATCCCGTAATGCCGTCATGCTTCGCTAAAATATGGATTTGCTTGTTTCAGATGATATCTCCAGAAGAAATAAGAGTTAAGGTCAGAGTTGCATAGGCGTGTAAGCAAAGAGAGCAGTGAAAGGATATCCAAACATCGTCGAAACAGTGCATAAGGGAGTGATGTGTGGATACCTAGTTTGGGCCGGCGTTTGGGCATACTCGCCTAGCTAGAGTGCAGGTCACTTCAGAGCCATTGAGGGTGATGCGCTGGCGTTGGCTGGCCGCGCACGGATGCAGATCTTGAGTGGCAGCGAAGCGCTACGATGCGGTGGACGAGAACGTTGGTGAAGCCCCAACGGCCTCGGGGGGCGAAGGTGCGATGATGTGCTCGGTGAAGTAGCCCCGGTGAGCTGGTAGACGGCGTCGGTGAAGCGCACCTGATGTGGTGGAACTCGGTGTCTGTGAGGCACGTCGGTTGCGGCGGCCGACATTGTCGATGGACCACCCGGTGCGGTGGACGAGGGCGTAGATGAGGTAGCTCCGGTGCGGTGGTGAAGCGCAACCGTCGTTTTCGTCGTTGTCGTCCGGCACAGAGGTGGGGAACGGTGGGGAAAGAGACGAGACGAGGGATGATTCGAGGGTTGGCGGCGAATTAGGGATTTGAGAAATCTGGGCACGGAAGGGGATGGTGGAGAAGAGAGATTTTGCAGGGCTGGAATTGGGGCCGCCAAATATTTCAATCCGAAACGTGGAAGCGTGAACTTATATTGTCGTCGTCCTTTTTTGGGGGGGAGGGGGGTGGGTGGCTGGGTGCTACGCGTCCGTCCGACACACGCGACCACCCCGACAGGACTATGCTTCGGTGCCTTAAGGCACCTGCCTTTGTGTCCATGACATATGGGCCCAACAGGTGGCTGGCCCACATGTCAGTGACCCAAAGGCATTTGCCTTTAAGGCACCGAAGCAGTGTCCACCCCGACATGACCCTGGTTTGCCTGGTGCGCCTACATTTGAGAATACAAACGAATCTTCTTTTGTTTGCAAACGGATCTGTATGTATTACCATGCCCGTGTTTTCCTTGTAATAATTAGTTATTCGAAACGAGATACTCCATCCGTTCACTTTTTTAAGTCGTTTCAGACAACTTAAAATGAACTGTTTTGCAAATTGTCTGAAATGTCTTCAAGGTCTTATAAAAATGAACAGAGGGAGTACTATAAATTAATTAATGAGGAGTTATTTGAAAACAAATTGAAACGGTACCCACGCTAATGTGGATTAGAGTGTGTGTCACATAATTAGTTATTTGAATTAGAGTGTGTGTCACGTATTTAGTTATTTGAATTAGAGTGTGTGTCACGTAGCGATCTCCAATTCTAACGTGGATTTCGCATTTCACTGTATCCACGCTACTTTTTTTAATAAAAATTCATATGTATATGATGAACACCATGGTAGTGAGAAAACTTTTTGATGGATTCAAACATATGACCTACAAAATAGCACAACAAACTGAGTCAATGTAAACTTTTTGAAACTTAGTATGGCACGAATTCGAAATAATTACCCGTATGCCTGGTCCTCGGTTCAAATCTTACAATGTACACCAAATTGAAACATTGATATTATGTCTCGTACTATGTACAT
>NC_041390.1:180701479-180723177 GCF_002162155.2 Triticum dicoccoides
CTTCCTGTATCGGTCAATCTTCCTCTCCTAACCACCATAGGAAGCTATCGGTTTCCAACACACGTTCATTATTTCTCTCCATGTTTCGATCTCTAAGTCTCTCAACTACACAACCCCTTTTTCCACTATGTTACCAAATGTATTTACCTCACACACCCGCCATTGCACCCCATACCGAGCTCTCTCTCTCCCCCCTCTCCCTCTCACCCTCTCGCGCTAAATACATGCATTGCCTATCTAGCCCCTCAACCTCTCGTGCATGCTCACGCACGCACGTTGTATATCTAGGTCACTCCCTCGAGACTGTCTCACTCTTTCTTCCGCACGGCGGGCCACACTCGCTCAATCTCGCTCTCTTTATCTGAGTCTCGTTTAACCTCGTTTTTCTTTCACACACAAATGATATATCTCCCTGTTCGGGCCTCGATCGACACACTCTATACTCTCTCACGTAGATTCTCTATCTAGGTCAGTCCATCCAAGCCGCCACCACTCTTTCGACCTCATGGTGGGCCACGCTCACTCAATCTCTCTCTCTCTCTCTCTCCGTATGTCTCGATTGACCTCGCTCTTTCTCGGATAAAAATGATATATCACCATGTTTGAGCCCAATTCGACCTAATCACATTGTATACTCTCTCACGCACATCGTCTATCTAGGTCACTCTCTCCAACCAGCCTCACTCTTTTGATCGCACGGTGACCCTATGTGATCGGTTGACCTTGCTTCCTCCCACGCACAAAATATATCTACACGTCTGTGACTGGATCATCTCCCAAGCTCTATCTTACAGCCCTCACCCTTGCCAAAAAGCTCAATCGGACAATATCTCTCCAGAGCATATATATTTGTTCAATGAATGTCGGACCACACTCACTTTGTCTCTCTATCTATATGTCTCTCGATTGACCTTGCTTTCTCACACCGTATCTTCGACGCGTTGAAGCTACTACCTCTCCATCCCTCGCAAAGACAGAGCTATTTACATTGTGAGGGGCACTCCAACCTTGGATTAATTTGTGTAGGCATTTATTCCAGTCAGTTTAGATTATATTTTCATAGCATTCGGCCCACAACTACTCCAATCATCGTAGCAGGTAATTAAGCTACGGGGAGCACCTAATATGAGCACCGGGAAGCCGTTGGATCGAAGATGCAGCGGCACACACGAGGCATGAATGTTTTTTTGCAAAAACACCTTTGGACAGTTTGGAAATTGCGCATAATTACAAAGACTACTCCCAAGCCATTGGATCTCACTTCCAACGGTGTAAAAACTCGTATCACCATAGTATCTAAGCTGCGGGGTGGATGTGATATTCTATGTCGCTGTCATTTTTGTTCCTAAACTTGCAAGAAACGTGTAACTCGTGCCGCTACTTGTCTAACCGCGCAAAGTGTTTGTTCAAAAAAACCATCCTACACTGAAATATCGGAACAACACACGGGGGTCCCACTTGTCATTAATCAAATTTGGACCTAAAACTAACAAATCTGAAAGACGAGATTCGAACTGGCAACATGGACTACAAAGCGTAAGTTGATAGCCTGAAAAACGAACGGTTGTTGGCTTTGTCCCATGACTTGATTTTATACAGTACTTACGTTGAGTAGAGTAGAGGGAGTGTCTCGTCAACACGTGCATGACCGTTATCTCACTTACTGGTGTGTCCCAGGTCTGCGATCTCAATCTCTCTTCTCTCCATCGTCTAACCTTTGCACGGGCACACACGAAGAGCGGCGCTAGCTTGCCGTGGTGTTATTACAACTAAAAAAACTTGGAAAATAGAAGAATCACCTAGAACAAGAGACGTTGTGGCTGGTCGAGACGGAGCTAACCACATCTATCCTCCGTGCCATGTTTGCATGATGAAGCTGTGTGGCTAGTGGGGCGTTTTCAACCGACTGGCTGGGTCCCGAGGTCGAACCATAGGTACTACGTCTGATACAGTATATTTTTACACGCACATTTTTCCTCCATGCCGAGACATGGCACACCCTACCGCGCGGTTTTGGGGTCCTCCCGGGTGGTGCACGCATATATTCTTCCTGACGTGGGACGCCCTACCACGCGTTTTTTGGGTCCTCCTCGGTCGTAGCGCTAAAGCAAGTAAATGAGTCATCAAATCAGAAAAGACCACCTTTCCTGCCAAGTACATCAGTGAAGCACGGTGGCTAGCTAGTTGGGCTAGTTCGACCGATTAGCTAGGCCGCCGCCACATTTGTTTTTTCACCCCTTTTTTATCTACTTGCCGGCAGGTAAATTTAAATATGCTCTGGTGTTCGGGTGCGATAGGATTTTTAATTTTTTGATTGACGGGAGCAGGCGCGGCAGGATTTTTAATTTTTTGATTGACGGGAGCAGGCGCGGCAGCAATTAGTCACGATGACTCTGCCTGTACCCACTGCTCCCTGATGTGAGAAGTCGTCGACTGGTGTTTTACCATGGTGAAAACCAAAAGATTCCCCGCTCCCTCCGCCTTCCCGTAGATTGCATTGCCTTCAAGCCGTTTCGCCCCCTTTGCTTCCTCTCCCCATTGCTTCTACCCGGTGCCATGGTGGCGCACCAGATCACGGAGTCCGAGGTGAGGCTCCTGACACAGGAGCTCCATGCCAAGGATGCGGAGCTCAGGGCCAAGGACGTGGAGCTCCGTGAGCTCAAGGAGGAGAGGAGTGCCATGCTCCTTCGTTATGTGCGGGAGTTCACGGAGCTTCAAAAGCGGCAAGCGTCCACCACAAAGATGCTCGAGGCGTCGGCGGCGTTGCTGCAGAAAGTGGGATATACGATAGGCCGTCAGGGGAGCCGGCTGGAGCGTGAGCGGGCCGATCGTGAGGAGGTCCAGGATCGCCTTAGCCACTTGGTGAACCAAGTTGCCACGCACGTGTTGCGGCTGCGCGATGCCTACCGTCGTGCCAGCGCGATGATGCCAGTCGTCGGGCTAAACCCATTTGACCACCCGGTCGACTTTAACGAGCTGCGGCTTCCTGACCTGGTCTCCTTCTTCACCTATATCTCCGAGGAGCTGAGCCGTCTCCGCGCGATGGTGGGGGCTGAGCTGGACAAGGAGGGGTTGCGGGTGGCCGTTGCCGTTGCCGTTGCCGGGCGAATCCTTTCAGGGCTCCGTCACCAGAATCCATTCGTGCCATTGGACGCCGTCTTTGACGAGCTGGCTCCCGTCGACCGGGAGCGGACTCTGCGGGCGGTTGCACCTTGCATCACCAACGTCGTGCGCCTCGAGAAGCAGAGGGACTTCGGTGGTGTTTAGGCGCCCTCTGCATGGGCATGTCCATGTCTCGGCGCAACATGACCGTTGGATCAAACTCAGACGATGCAGATCAGTTACTGTAGCACAAAGCGTGTGGGTGTGTTTGGTTGCATTCTCATCTCAATATAGTTATTTCCCCTTCGTGTATTTTTGTCAACCTACTAGTGTGGACTCATGCACCCTTCATGCACTCTGCCAAACACCCAAAAGTGGGTCGAGAAGGGAACTTTTGCTCCCATCCCATGCACCCTTCATACACCCTGCCTAACACTATCCGTGCTTCATATGGTTCATGTTTCATGGAGTACTGTAGCACCGTACTCTCCGTGCGCTGTGGACCTAGTTCTGTTAACATTGATCTCACCATCCATTCTCGACCGGACAGTCGAAAAAGCGGTACTATGTTACATATAGGAGTAGTTGACATGCGCACAACATCATTTGTTATCGTCATATCTTACTACACTAGCAACAAGATTGTGTAGTACTGACGCATGAACCACTGCACATGCCTAGTAGTAGGAGCACTGTGTATGTTCAAGTGGCTGCCGTGTTTCGCACTCCTCCGTCGTAAGAGTGGAAATGCTTGTTGTAATCATTTTTTTCTTCTAAAAAACAGTGGACACGCTCTACCATGCGGATCCTCCTCCAGCCATGCACTAAATTACTCACTTTCACCGACTGTGGGATAGCCAGCATCGGGGACCACCAGCCATGCACTAAATTACTCCGTAGTAGAGTGACGGTAGACTACCTCGATCGAAGCGCCGCAGTAATGCCCAATGAGCCGTCAAATCAAAAAAAAACCTCCTTTCCAGCAGTAAGTTGGACGAACGAAGCAACCATCATTTCACTCTTCTCTCTCAGCTTCCTCTCTACCCAACCCTCGCTTCTACCTCATCTTGTTCCTCATTTCTTCAAGAAAACCCCGACCTGCTTCTGCCATTGTTCTTCACTCTCAAAGAAGGAAAGGTGAGCGCATTAATGGTGTTGATTCTGGCCAAGGTCCGGTCTTGCAACCCCGAGAATGATCCTATAACTCCCTCTCTTTTCTTCTTTTGGGTTTGTGATTATGGTTTCTTTTCTTTTATTTCTATTTGACAGTTTCTTGATGGACGCTGGAGCACCGGCCGAAGTGATGTCTATGGCTCCGGCCAAAACCGTCGAGGCTCATGGTATGAAGAAGCGCAAGCACCCCGCCGAGACTACCGCAGACAAGCTCAAAGCCATCGCCCTGTCCAAGCCCCCTTCTCCGGGATCCCTCATTAAGCAAGTCCAGGTAATATCTCTTCTTGACGATCTTTTTCTCGATCTTGATCGTGTTTTTTCATCTAACACGCAGTACTAGTACTAGTAGTACAACTTTCTGGGTGATCTTGCATGTGATTTTTGTGTGCCAAATGACGGTTCTAAATTCCTCTTTTAACCAAAACATGCGAGAGGTTGACACTGATTTCCTATAGGTTACTTTCAACTACTCCCTCTGTCCCAAATTTCTTGTCTTAGATTTGTCTAGATACGGATGTATCTAATACTAAAATGTGACTTGATACATCCGTATCTAGACAAATCTAAGACAAGAATTTTGGGACGGAGGGAGTACTTTATGAACATCAATGCTACCTTTTAAGAGGGTATATTTGCCTCGGTAACTTGTGTTATGGATATTGCATGTAATCCCTCTACTCTCATGCCTTTGAAGACATGTTCTAGTGTCTTTGTTCACTCATTTCTGTGCATATATGTAGTCATATATGGAGTATAATATCGAAAATCATCTTATATTTCTGAACGGAGGTAGTAATAAAATATGGTTTCTGTTTGAATTAGAACCAGGTCCACGGTGGAGATGAAGTTCTTAAAGTCATGCCGTGTGAACTGGAAGACCTGATGATGATTTCTACTGCTGAACTATCCAGAAGTTGTGTCCTTGTCGCCACGTGTCCTGAACTAGTGTTTTCCTGTAGCATTGTTGTCAGGCGTGTTCTCGAGGCTGTACTTGACCACAACAATTTCCTGGCTGTACCTTCAATTATGAAGGGTGTGGTTCTTGTAAAGCTTCCCAACAAATATGATGCGGCATGTCTTCATCATCATGTTTATGAGTGGAAAGACCACTCTGTTAGGTTCTCCAAGGTTGACAAGATGGTGATGGTGCATGTAGACATCTCACACGAAGTCCATGGCCTATTCAGTTATGCGGGGTTCATGCCGTAGGTCGGTGGCAAAAAATAGTCTGCAAAGTTTAGTTAGTGCAACTTTGCTTGTCTATAGTAAGTACCATTGTTCAGTACTTGATTTGTGTTTGTGAACCATGTATTGTTTATTAGTACTGCCGCTTTTGGTGTGTGGTCAGTCCTGAGAACGGTCTATGTTAATGTCTGTCCACTCAATTCAGTCTATATATTTTGAAGTATCCATATCATATTTTTTTGTGAGGATGATCTATCAATTATGGTTACACCCCAATATCTGTATGCATTGCAGGGTTTATCGCACGCACCAGGATTTCCAGCCCCATGGATGTTCGGTCCATACGATTTGTCCCGACCTTTGGACTGTCCTGCTTGTGGGAGTAGGCAGGGCCCCTGCATGCCACGCGTAGTTGGACGATCAATCTTCTGTTTAGTACTTCAACATAGTGATTTCCTGGTAAGGATTCACTCGTGTCACATCAAGTAAATCTTATTGATTTACTGTCTAAATCTAATTGATTTAATGTCATGTTTTCTTTCTTTTCCTGCAATTTTACGATGCAGGTTTTGCCATGTGACATTCATCACAGAATAAACCGTTTGGTTTGCTCTACGATGGCTATTTTTGCAGGTTTCACTTCTTATGTCGTGTCAGTAACGAAGGCACTGTCCATCACTTATATTACTGGAAAAAATTGGATCAGTCCGTTGTCTGAGTACAAGCTGAATCCCTATGATGAACTGCAGTTTGGTTTAACAAAAATGCCACAATTAGTCCTTCTCGCGTTTAAAAGAAATGAAGAAAAAAACTGGATCACGGTCACGGATCCTAGTCAAGTTAGAAAGCTGATCATAGCAGACCAGATACGATCACCGCTGTCTCGCACAGATCGAGCACCGACAGTTGCTCTAGCACTGACAGCGGCAGCAGCTTAGTCTGATCCAGCTAAGGATTGGGCACCGACCGCGTCAGCGGATCATTCTGATCTACCGGAGGATCGGGCATCGACACCGGCACCTGCTCCGACACCGGCACCAGCTCTACAAGGAGCACCATCTCCGGCAGCAGCAGTGGCTTCAGCACCTGCACCAACACTTGCACTTGCATCTGCTCCGGCCCGTGCAGTTGCACTGGCAACAGACTGGGCTGCAGTTCGCACTTCATATACCAAAATCCTTACAAAAACCGACATGTCCACCTTCTTGGTAAGCATTGGCCGCCCAAGTTCTTCGTTATGTTTTCTTTCCATGTTGTTTCACATGATTCACTGTGTTGATCTAACTGTTTGGCTATGTCTTCTTGTTTGCAAACAGAGAATTCCTAAAGCAACGAGGGAGTCGTTCAACAATCCGGGCGACCGCGGCCAAGTTTCTCTTACCATGCGCAGCCTTGGTGTGAATGAACCTGCTCAATATATCGTAAGTACAAAGGATGGTCGCATGATGATTGATGCTAAAGGATGGTCAAGGTTCAAATCTAAATCATATCTTGCGGTAGGGGATGATGTCAAAATCGAATTTTCTCGGCAAGGAGAGCTGGTCCAAATCAACTTTGAAATTCTTCAGTAGCAGCACGCAACTGCCTAACTGATCTATCCTCCGAGAGATTTTGATGTAATAATCTGGCATGGTGAAACAAGTGTCCTGTGTGCATAAGTAGTATGATAGTATTATTTATCACATGGTATATCGTTGATAGAATTGCAACTCTGATTGCTGGTTAGGAACTGTCGTTCGATTTCATTCCAATAGCTGCCGTGCTTTATTCAATTTTGTGTATTCGCCTTGCGACAGCATCTAAAACCAGCGCCGTACTGATCGCTTGCAATATGAAAAGCACCAAGGTAGAACACATGGGTCCCCAAACTTGCAGGGTCGTCCTGCGGCCCAAAGTCCAGAACTTGGTTTCGAGAAGCACTAGCTCAATGCAGAAGTGGCGTCCTCCTCCTGCCGTGGGTTGGGCGAAGATGAATGTTGATGCTGCGTTATCTCGCAATGGTGAAAGGGGAGCCCTGGCAGTTGTGAGCCGAGATCATACAGGCTTCTTCCCTGGAGCATCGACACTGGTCTGCGAAAGTGTTACTGATCCAGAGATCCTAGAGGCAATGGCATGTTGCGAGGGGCTATCTCTGGCTCTTGACTTAAACCTGCAACAAGTTCAGATTAGCACCGATTTTTCAGCAACAGTCAAGCATATCGGAGAGGCATACTTGGGGCCCAGTAAAGTTATTATGGACGAGATCAAGATGAAGAAGATTATGTTCCAAACCATGGAGATCATACATGAAAAACGCGAGTGTAATGTTGAAGCGCATGTGCTCGCAAAAGCTGCTACTTCTTTGCCCTGTGGGCGCCATCTTTGGCTCACAGGAACCCCCGAAATTATTTGTATACCTATGACTGTTAATCTTCAATAAAGCAGCTTTTATCCCTCAAAAAAATCTGAGTATTATATTCTCAGCTGAACCCCCATAATGCCCGTGCGTTGCAGAGGGAGTATATTTCTCGGCAAGGTCAGCCTGTGATATAAAAGATTTGTATATTTCTTTACAGAGGGAGTATCTCTCTATCAAAAAATATATTTATGTGTAACTAGTTACTCCTGTCTTTCTACTTCCTTTTGTTGATATGTGGGGCAACCGGCAACGGGGTCCACGTGCCATATGCACAAAATAGAGTGCACAACTTCATGGTAGACACACCACGGTCGTAGCGCCGCAGTAATGCCCAATGAGCCGTCAAATCACAACCCCTCCTTTCCAGCTTTAGCAGTAAGCTGGACGGATGAAGCGGCAATATTTCACTGGGCCTGAATCCCCTTCTCCCTCGTCTGCTTGTTCAGAGAAAACCCCCTCTCGGCGATTTCATAGGGTTTTCTCATGGAGAACTAGGTACGAATTCTTCATCCATCCCTGATAAACCCAAGTCCCTTGGTCGCAGGTAATCCTAGGATGGCAGCCGCCGCCGTTGATGCATTTTTCTTCCTACTGAATCTAGTGTGTTTCATTTGCAGTGCCCAAAGTGCGAGTACCCTACAGGTTTCTGCGCCCTCGGCGAGATGCCACACTTGTTCCTTCTCATCCTAACACAACATTTTGAAACGCGCACAGTATGTTCCTAGAATCCTCTTTTCTATCCAGGAGGGTGGGGTTTTTTTGAACATGATGTGTTCTCGTATTATGTTTCCTGCAGTGTATTATTTGCTCTGCCAGAACACATGTACTCAAGATGCTCGGCCTTGCCATAACTGAATACACTAGTTTAATGGTCACAGTGAAGACAAGCCATGGATATAAGTTCCGAGTTGGGTTCATGAACCAAGAAGATCGCTGCTTTTTTATGGCCAAACTTGGATAAACTTTCTTAAGTGTTACGGACTGAAAGTTGGCGCACGAATGTTGATGGAAATAGCAGAACCTGGTCTCATCTTCACTGCGATCTTCCACCCCGACGTCGTTCCAATTGTTCATCCATGTTAGTTTTGTATCTGGTTCTTGCTTGTTGCATCAATTACTTCTTAATCCACCTATTTTGTCTAACTCATCACAATTTAACTTTAGAAGTAGCAACGAATCTCTCACGAAGATGCTACTTCTAACTAATATTTTCTTATAATTGGTGGCACGTGTAGGTTTTTTCAGAGTTAAGCAGTCTGCTCGTTTGTTACTCTGTAATAACTCGGCTGTTACTAATGGCACTGAAGTTGACTGGATCGACATCCACAAGTTCCTACACTTTATTGATCGTCTTTGAGGTCCTTGTGGGGCGTTTCAATGGTGGAAGGCCACGTGGGATATGTGTGCCACTGCTGCACTCGTTGAACAGGTCCAACTATGTCGAGAAACGTATGGTACGAGCTGTTTTCTGTTATATATGTTGTTCATAAACTATTGCTTATACACAGTTTTACAGCTGTGATCTTCTTAAAACAGGAACTGCCGAGTTCTATTGTTCCTATACAGATGCCTGACCATGGTCGGGTCAGACTTGCGCTTGGTCAAAACATGATGTTTATGTCGACCTACTCAATTCCCCTTGGAGGTGAAAAGATACTTATTCATGGGTGGTCTCAAATAATGAAGGCCCGTCCATCTTGGAGAATATGACAGAAGATTATGTTCATGCTTTTCCATGGCTCTAAAGCGAATATCCTATTTATTGACCACGTTGCGAGATGAAGTTGCTTTCAAAAGGTTGTGGATGCGCAGGGTGGCGCCTGGGCCTTGTCCTGGGGCTTGGCGGCCTCACCCTTGGTTAACTGTAGGCAAAGTAGCACTGTACGAGGCGTGCCTTGTACAGTTGAACCTATATAAGTACTCATACTGCTTTCAGCTTTGGTTGTTAAGTGCCCCTGCTGGTTTCAGTTAAGGTTGTTAAGTACGCCTGCTGCTTTTACAGTCTGTCGTGTTTCTTCAGTCCTGTCTTCCTCCAGCCACCAAAACCAAACTAGCGCCGGCGGGGCTGCCTGCTTCCGCCTCCCACGGCTGGCTGCGCCTCAGTGCACGCATCGCTGCCCCACCGTCTCCTAAATCGTTAACACTGACGTCCTCCGCGCGCTTTGGTGCGCTTGTCGCGGTGCCGCCCTCTCGCGTTGTCAACATGGTCAACAAACAACATGAATCGGTAGAAGTACGTGGACAGGATGATAGTAGGGCCCACCACGTCAGCGTATGGAAAAATAAAATGCTTCCTCCTACTGTTTTCCTGACATCTGGGACCCACGACATTGTGAGTGTATAGAGTCAATAGACAAGAGAACAGCACAAGATCGGCTGACACCTCGGACGTAGCTACTCGAGCAGTATTTTTTTGTTTGGTATTGTTGAGACGGAGCAGGGTTTGAACTGGGTTGTGGCCCTTCTAGCCCAGGCTTATATTTTATGTTCACCATGTGACCAGCCCAGCTATTTTTTCTTTGTGAAAATGAGCCTGGTTTATTTTTTCTGAAGAATACCCAATCCAGACCTACTTATTTTTCTATGCCCTGATGGGCTGCAACTCTTTCAAGACGCCTGCAAATCTTGAAAGTAATATCAAATGGGTTGTAAATATAAAAACAGATGACAAATTGGCAATTACTTTATAATTTCCGAATTTTATTACATTTTCAGATTCCTATTTCACTGGGCATTAACCTAATTTAAATATATCTTCAAAGTACTTTAAATCTGGCTGGACATTTCGGTATTAAAATAGTTTGGAACCCACAGAAATATGCAAAATTGGCCCTATTCAACCAAAAAAAACGACTGCAATAAATTGCATAAGAAGTTGCCATCAGCTATATATAAATAATTAAGAAAAGAGGGAGTGGTCTGACTTGTGGGCCTGTTTAGTTGACGCGTATGCAAGATTTCTTTAGTTATTATATACGTCAACAAACGATTCCAGCAGAAGTAACCGTTGGATGTCAATCCAACGGCCGTCGTGTTTCTTCAATCTCTGATCTTCTTGCTCCAGCCGCCAAAGCAGCGCCGGTGGGACCGCCTACTCCCGCCTCCCGTGGCCGGCTGTGCTGCCGCGCAGGCCTCAGCGCCCCCTACTACTCCCACCGCTGGCCAGGGCATCCCTCTACTCACCCACACCTCCTGTTATTCTGCGGCGACGGCAGCCTCACACCGCAGCCGAACCGGTGAATGCTCGTACTCCTCTTCGTGTGGGCATCCACTGCCGCATCTTCCCCGGCTTCACGTCGTCCCATTCCTATGCCTCGCCGTCGTCCACCGCCGTGGTGCTCTAGGTGCGGCGTGGTCAATGTGGTCAATGACCGACTTCCATCGGAAGAGTACTGTACGTGGAGAGGCTGACAACTGGGTCCACGGCAGCCGCAAGGAAGTGCCTCCTTATTACGAGGAAAATAATTATTCCTCCACCTGACAGCGGGGACCCACCGGACGGGCCACCAGTATTTTGCAAAAAAAATCGTTTCCCCCTGACTGCTGGGACCCACCGGACGGGCCACCGTATTTCGTGAAAAAAACGTTCCCCCCGCTTTCAGCTCGGACCCACCGGAAGTGCCTCCTTATTACGCACAAAAAAATGAATACTCCCCCGCCTAGCTGGGACCCACCTTGGTGGGAGGCTGACTTGTGGGCCTACTAAGTTGACGGGGACGAAGGGCTTTGTCAACTTAGTCAATATGAACAATTCTAGCTCCAGTGACCGTACGATGTCCATCCAACGGCCGTAGTGCTTCTTCAACCTCTGGTCTTCTTGCTCCAGCCGCCCAAAGCAGCACCGATTGTGCCGCATGCTCCTGCCTCCCGTGGCCGGCTGTGCTGCCGCGGAGGCCTCACCTCCCCCTACTATTCCCAACGCTGGCCATGCCCTGCGGCGACGGCAGCCTCACACTGCAGCGGAACCAGTGAACCATCGTACTCCTCTCCGCGTGGGCTTCCACTGCCGCGTCTTCCCCGGTTCCGCGCCGTTCCCTTCCTAGGCCCCGCCGTCGTCCACCGCCGTGGTGCTCTCGGCGCGGCGTGGTTAATGTGGTCAACGACCGACTTCCGTTCGGAAGAGTACTGTGCATGGAGACGCTGACAGCTGGGTCCACGGCCGCAGCAAGGAAGTGCCTCCTTATTACGCGCAAAATAATTATTCCTCCACCTGACAGCGGGGACCCACCGGACGGGCCACCGTATTTCGCGAAAAAAACATTTGCCCCTGACTGCTGGGACCCACCAGCTACATCTTCGCACGCAAGGAAGTGCCTGATAGTCGGGACCCACCTGGTCGAAGCGTACGTAGCGTTGTCATTCTTGTCGCAAACGTGTACATACATATATACTGTGTCAGATTTCGGGTTCCGGGAGACCCTTGAGGTTCGAACACTGGGGTCCGCGCGGAGATTTCGCCTCCTGCCTACCTGCAGTCCTCCGCCTTACTAGGATCTAAACTAAGGAAAAAACAACACAAGAGACACAAGGTTTATACTGGTTAGGGCCACCATTGTGGTGTAATACCCTACTCCAGTGTGTGGGGTGGTGGATTGCCTCTTGGGCTGATGATGATGAACAATACAAGGAGGAACAGCCTCGCGAGGGTCTGCTCTTGGCTGGGGCGATGAACTGCTAGGAGGAGCTCAGTCACCCCTCTCTCTCTCTACCTGATCTTCTCTCCCTTTCCAATTCTCTGGCCAGCTCTTTCTTCCCAGCCGCCCTTTGCTCTGTGGGTGGCTGGTCCTATTTATAGAGGCCCTGGTCCTCTTCCCAAATATCGAGCGGGAAGGGAGCCAACAATGGCGGGCTAATTTGAAGGGGGGCAGCTAGTATCAACTATCCTGACAAAAGCAGTCTTCGCCTGCGCAAAGTTCTAGTGATGACGCCGTCTTGGGCTCCACGGTGACCTCCGCCTCGTTGTCCTCCTGGTCTTGGTCTTGTTGCACCGAAATGGCAACCTTTGCCTGATGCCTCAGTACTCCGCGGCTGCGCTTGCCCCCTTTGCACCAAAGAGGAAAGGAGGACGCTGCGCGGGCTGGCACCCGCCTGCGCCCCCGGTCGTCATGGCTTGCATCACGGGCACCTCGTGAGATACCCCCCTTGATCTCTCTGCCTCCTCGTGAGCCAGCCTGACGAGGCCACGCCTGAGGAAGCTCCGCGTCATCCGCCCCGCGAGGCTTGGCCCCTCGCGAGGGTCTTGGGTTTGTGTTGGTGAAGATGGGCCGCGCTGGGGCCCCCTTTGAGCCACGCCGCAGGCCGCAGGCAGGAAAGCCTGGGGACCCCCGTTCCCAGAACACCGACAGTAGCCCCCCGGGCCCAAAGCGCGCCCGGACTTGGCTGTGCAGGGAGGCAGAAGGGCAAGAGCGAAGCGCCGCGGGCCCTAACAGCCTGCGGCCTTGGGCGCCGCGTGGCGGTTGATTGGACTTGGGCATCTCCACTTCCCCATGGCGCCTCGACAACTGCACAGATTGGACAAGTCCCTGCATGCAAAGCGGGTCATAATTACCTGCGATCGTGGGGGCTGTTGGTTGGCCATCGCTAGTTATAAGTATGGACCGGCGCGCGCCCTTCCAGTTCATCCCTCCTTGCTTCTCCTTTTCTTCATGGCCCCGTCAAGGAGGTTCTCGGCCGCAAAGAAAGGGAAGGCTCACCAGGTTGAGCTTGCCTCTACCCCACCCAAGCGCGGCCGAGGGCGCCCTCGTAAACATCCTGTGGCCACCACAGTGGCTCCCCGCGGCCGTGGAGGCGATCTTTAGCACAGCGACGGGCGGATTGCTGCGGCCAAGGCGCGTGCTCCAGCTGCGCGTCCCCCTAGGCCGCGCTTTCGTGCTGCTGAAGTGCTGCCGGAGTTCGTCGTGTGGTCAGCGGGGCCGACCAGCACCCGGCTTCCACTTCCTCGCTTCCTCCTTGGCGAGCTCCCGGCCGGCGCCCCGGGCGGCCTCTGGCTCCAGGCCGACGGCTGCTGCAGCCGGGCCTCATGGGTCTCACTGGAGGTCTCCGCGGCCGGGAGCCTGTTCCTGGCCCGCGGTTGGCAGACGTTTGCCCGCGTGCGTGGCCTGAGCCGTCGGTGCACCCTACACTTCAAGTTCGATGGCGATGCCACCCTCTACGTGAGGGTGTTTGGGGAAGATGGTCGCTGCACAGGGTGTTGCCCCGAGGGTGACGACCGTGGCTGGGAACCCAGCTCCGCCGATGATGGAGAGGGCAGCGCTCGCGCAGCCGGCGGCGCTCAGGGTTCCTCAAGCTTCTCCGGTTCTTCTTCGGGTGGCGACTCTTCTAGCGGTGGCCGCGGTCAGCCTCCATGCCGTCGTATCTGCTTGGGGGTTGGCAATGTGTTCGCCCGCCGTCGTGCCCCGGTGAAGCGCGAGAGGGAGTCCGCCTGAGCTCCGGAGGCAGCTCAGGCCTTCCCTGCAGGCCGGTGTGAGGCGAGCCGCACCAGATTTGTTCTTTCTTTTCCTTTTTCCTGCGTAACAAAGACAATAGTGTGGAGCCCCGCGTGGGTGTGTTTGGGTTATTGCTATTAATCGCCGTTTTGCTTTCGTTACCGTACCTTCCAGCTACGTGCCTGAGCGTGGATAGTTCCCGGCCCCGGCCGTGGGGGGGCGACCAACCCAGGCCCTTTGTTTGTGTCGCGGTGCCCGTGAGGCACGGACTGGAGGGGTGCTCCTGTAAGGGGCCCAGGCCGCGAATTCTTTGAATGACTAAGATAGGAACACTCGCGAGGGCGCTCAGCTGCCCTCCTCGCGAGGCCTTGCACAAGAGAAGTCGAGGCAGGAGAGTGAAAAGTCGAAGAACCACAAGCCAAAGACGGCAACAACTTCAATAAAACTTCGAATGAGAAGGAACAAGCCAACTACGGAAAGCAAATGAAAAGCCGCGTCCGGCACCTAATCTAGTCTTCGACGTCTTCTCACCAGCACGGAGCTAAGTGCTGCCACTGGGCGTGGGAGGGACCCCCAGGGCCTGAGGCCGGCGCTCCTGAGACTCCGGGGGGTGTACAGCCCCAACTCATTATTACGTGAGAGTGTCACGGGCGGCGAGCTTCACAGGCGTTGGCCTTCTTCACAGGCTCCGGGCCTTTTTCCAAAACACGATAGCTTCACAGGCATTCACCTTCTTCACAGGCTCTGGGCCTTTTCCAAAACGCGATAGCTTCACAGGCATTCGCCTTCTTCATAGGCTCCGGGCCTTTTACAAAACGTGATAGCTTCACAGGCATTTGCCTTCTTCACAGGCTCCGGGCCTTTTTAGGGGTAGAACCTCCGGAGGTGCTGGATGTTCCATGCATTCTGGACTGGCACCCCCTCCTGAGTCTCCAAGCGCGCGGAGCCGGGCCTGGAAACATGAACAACTTTGAACGGGCCCTCCCACATGGGAGAGAGCTTGTGCAGCCCTTCCCTGGAGAGAACCCGCCTGAGCACGAGGTCTCCTACCTTGAGAGTTCTGGGGCGGATGTTGCGGCAGTGATATCGCCGCAGTGCTTGTTGGTACCTCGCTGCTCGTAGTACGGCTTCTCGGCGACGTTCCTCCCCCAGCACGAGGTCCATCCCCCGCATGGCGTCATGCCGCGCCTCGTCAAACGCCAAGACCCGCGGGGAGCGACGTCTGACCTCGTGAGGGAGGACCGCTTCGGCTCCGTAGACCAGGAAGAACGGGGTCTCTCCAGTCGGCTTGGTCGCGGTTGTGCGGATGGACCACAACACGGACTGAAGCTCGTCGTACCAACCTCTGCCGCAGGCCTCCAGCTTCTTCTTGAACGTCCTGGTCTTGAGGCCCCTCAGGACCTCCGCGTTGGCTCGCTCAGCCTGGCCGTTGCTTCGGGGGTGCGCCACCGAAGCGTAGCATATCTGTGTTCCAAGGTTAGCACAGCATGCTTTGAAGAGGTTACTGGTAAACTGCGAACCGTTGTCCGTGATGATGCGATTCGGCACCCCGAACCGGCTCATGATGCCCTTGATGAACTTGACCGCGAAACCCGCGGGAATGGTGCGGACAGCCTCTACTTCAGCCCACTTGGTGAACTTGTCCATGGCGACGTAGAGGTAGCGGTAGCCCCCAGGCGCCCTAGGAAATGGGCCCAAGATATCCAGCCCCCAGACTGCGAATGGCCACGAAAGGGGTATAGTCTGCAAGCCTCCTGCTGGCTGATGGATCTGCTTGGCGTGGAACTGGTAGGCCTCACAAGCTTTCACTAGTTCGACGGCGTCATTGAGCGCGGTGGGCCAATAAAACCCACTGTGGAACGCCTTGCCGACGAGGGTCCGTGATGATGAATGATGTCCACAATCTCCGCCGTGTATATCTTCCAGCAGTTCCTTCCCTTGCTCCCTGGAGATGCGGTGCAGGGATACATCGTTTGGCCGCCTCCGGTAGAGCTATCCATCCTTGATGCAGCATGCCGTGGCCTGGTGTGCCACTCGCTCCGCTTCCTCCTCCTTCTCCGGCAGGGTCCCTTGTGTTAGGTAACTCCGGAGCTCTGCGGTCCAACATCCCTCCTGAGGTTCCATCGTCAGGAGCAGACGTGCTCCTGGGGCCGGGCCACAGGCCGGAGCCCCTGAGGCAGGTGGCTGGGGGAGCTCCTCCCGGGGCTGAGCCGTGTTCGATAACGACGGCAGGGCTGATGGCTTGAAGAGTCGCTCCTCGAGAACGCCAGGCTCCTAAGGTAACCGCCTGGACGCCCGTTTGGCGATGTCGTCGGCCTCCTGATTGGTGCCACGGGGCACATGCTGCAACTCCAACCCCCAGAACCGCTTCTCCATCTTGCGGACCTCTGCTAGGTAGGCTTCCATGTGCTCATCCTTCGGCTTGTACACCTTGTTGGAGAAATTGACATGGAGCTGCGAATCGCCCTTGATGGTGAGGCGTTTCACCCCCAGGGCAGCCGCGGCCTTCAAGCCTGCTATTAAACCTTCATGCTCTGCTATGTTGTTGGAGACCTTTTCACCTTGCTGGAAATAGAGCTGCACGGCGTAATAGAGATTGTCCTGAGCGGGCGATATAAGCACTACCCCAGCCCCAGCGCCATGCCTGGAGAACGCCCCATCGAAATACATGACCCAGCCTTCTGGCGCCTCGCTTCCCGGGGACAGGGACCGATCCTCGTCAGCCTTGAGGCCTGGCGCCTCCGTCCATTCTGCCACAAAATCCGCCAACGCTGCTCCCTTGAGGACTCTGGTCGTGCTGAATTCGAGCTAAAACGCTTGCAGTTCTATGTTCCACTCAGCTACCCTTCCAGCTGAATTAGGGCTCCTGAGTACTCTCTCCAGGGGGTATGACGAGACGACCTTGATGGGGTGACCCTAAAAATAGTGTCGCAGCTTGCGCGAGGCCATCAGTAGCACGAGGAGGAGTTTCTGAGGCATGGGGTACCGTGCCCTTGCATCCCGCAGCACCGTGCTGACGAAGTACACTGGGTGCTCAACGAGGTGGAGTGCGTCAGTGCTGGTGGCTCCCTTCGGAGACCGTGGCGCCTCTTGAGGCAATGAGGCCTCCTGAGACTGGCCATCTGGAAGAGGGGCCTCTTCCGCCTCTGGTGCGCCCCTCTGTGGCGGCTGATCCTCCTCAGCCATGGTGGCGGTTTCTATAGGCCTTCCTTGTCCCTGTTCTGCCTTGTCCCGGGCTGCTGCCACGGTTTTCATTCGGCGCTCCTCTCTGACTGCCACCAAGGCTGCACTGGCGGAGTAGGGAGTGGCGGCGAGGTAAAGCACCAGGGGCTCTTGAGGGCGCGGTGCCACCATGACCGGTGGGCTGGTCAGGTATCTCTTGAGATCCTGGCACGCCTTGTCGGCCTCTTCATTCCACTTGAAGGGCCCCTTTTTCTTCATTAGCTGGAAGAAGGGCAGTGCTTGTTCCCCCAACTTGGAGATGAAGCGCCCTAGCGCGGTCACGCGCCCCGTGAGCTTCTGCGTTTCTCTGCGGGTCTTTGGTGGGCTCATGTCTTCCACCGCCTTGACCTTCTCCGGGTTAGCCTCGATGCCTCCGTGGGACACGAGGAAACCCAAGAGCTTGCCTGAGGGGACTCCGAACACACACTTCTCTAGGTTGAGCCGTAGGTTTACTGCGTTGAGGCTCGCGAAGGTTTCCTCCAAGTCTTGTATCAAGGTCCCGGCCTCCCGAGACTTTATCACAATGTCATCGACGTAAGCTTCAACATTCTTCCTGAGCTGCGGGCCCAAGGTGATGTGCATCAGCCGCTGGAAGGTCGCCCCTGCGTTACGCAGCCAGAATGGCATGCATGTGTAGCAGTATACCCCACACGGGGTTAGGAAGACTGTCTTCTCGACGTCTTCTACCGCCATCTTGATCTGGTGATACCCAGAGAAGGCATCCAAGAAGCATAACAGGTCGCGTTCCGCAGTGGAATCGATGATCTGGTCAATGCGGGGGAGCGAGAACGGATCTTGCGGGCATGCTTTTTTGAGGTTGGTGAAGTTGACACACATGCGCTCCTTCCCTCCCTTCTTTGGCACAACGACAGGGTTGGCCAACCAATCCGGGTATCGGACCTCGCGAATGACCCCAGCGGCTTCCAATTTGCGGGTCACTTGGACGATGAAGGCCTATTTCTCTGTGGACTGCCGCGTGGCCTTCTGCTTCACAGGGCGCACGTTGGGGCACACGTTGAGGTGATGCTAGATTACACTCCTAGGGATCCCTGCCAACTGGTCGGGCTCCCAAGCGAATACCTTCTTGTTTGCATGTAGGAACCCGACCAGGGCCTTCTCCTGCTCGGGTTTGAGGTGGGCGCCTATGGTGAAAGTGGTGTTGTTGGATCCGTCCTCATCGACGGGTATCTGCTTGGTTTCTGCCTTGTCTTGGGTGAACAATTGTTTCTTCTTGGCGGGTGCAGCCCCCTTGGGCCCGGGGGTCTCCAAGTTGGCGGGCTGTGCCGACGCCGCCGTCTTGAAGGCGAGCTTGAGCACCCGCAGCGCGTCCCAGGTGTCCTCGTGCATAGTGAGGACACCGCTACTCCCGAGCATCTTCATAAGGTTGTACGCCGGGTGCGTCGCGGCCATGAACTAGGCCAGCACTGAGTAGCCCAGGATGGCATTGTAGGGGAGGCCGATGGGGGCAATTTCCAAGTCGACCAGCTCCGTGCGGAAGTTGTCGTATGTGCCGAAAGTTACTGGGAGCTGGATCTGTCCCAAGGAGCTGGACGACTTGCCCCCAACGCCTGAGAAGGGCCAGCTGGGTTGCGGCTGTTCCAGGGGTATGCAGAGGAGGTTGAAGGCCTCGACCGAGAGCATGCTGAGGCCCATGCCTCCATCAATGAGGGTTCTGGTGACGGCCACCTCGCAGATGGTGGGGGTGCACAGCATGGGGAGCGCACCCGAGAAGGCCGAGTTGGAGGGGTGGTCCTCCGAGCTGAAGGTCAGGCCGGTCTCGGGCGCCGCCCGGTCCAGGGGAGCCCCCTGCCGCGTGGAAGCGGCGCTGACCCGGCGGATGAACGGCTTGACGTGGTGACTTGTAGGCGGCGCCTGCGAGCCGCCCAAGAGGGCCGCGACGACCGGGGGTGTTGGCGCAGCGCGATGGGCGGGGGAGAGGTTGCAGGGCTCCATGGGCGCGCGGAGCGCGCGGGACGAAGAACCAGCTGTGTTGAGCGAGGGAGTTGCGGTGCGGCCGTCTTGCCGCACGGGCAGATGCTGGGACGATGCTCGCTGCTCGTCCCCTGCTGGGCCGGTGGCGGCATTGATGGCAGGCGACGGGGAACGACGAGGACGCCCGCCAACAGGGGCCGTCTAGGCGACGCGGGAAGCGAGCGCGGCCCGGCGCTCGGCGCGGGCCCGATGAACGTCAGACATGGTTGTGATGGTCGGAGGAGAACGGGGTGGTGGGAGATGAATCCCGGTGCACCCCTACCTGGCACGCCAAATGTCAGATTTCTGGTTCCGGCAGACCCTTGAGGTTCGAACACTGGGGTGCGCTCGGAGATTTCGCCTCCTGCCTACCTGCACTCCTCCGCCTTACTAGGATCTAAACTAAGGAAAGAACAACACAAGAGACACAGGGTTTATACTGGTTCGGGTCACCGTTGTGGTGTAATACCCTACTCTAGTGTGTGGGGTGGTGGATTGCCTCTTGGGCTGATGATGATGAACAATACAAGTAGGAATAGCCTCGCGAGGGTCTGCTCTTGGCTGGGGCGATGAACTGCTAGGAGGAGCTCAGTCACCCCTCTCTCTCTCTCTACCTGATCTTCTCTCCCTTTCCAACTCTCTGGCCAGCTCTTTCTTCCCAGCCGCCCTTTGCTCTGTGGGTGGCTGGTCCTATTTATAGCGGCCCTGGTCCTCTTCCCAAATATCGAGCGGGAAGGGAGCCAACAATGGCGGGCTAATTTGAAGGGGGACAGCTAGTATCAACTATCCTGACAAAAGCAGTCTTCGCCTGCGCAAAGTTCTGGTGATGACGCCGTCTTGGGCTCCACGGTGACCTCCATCTCGTAGTCCTCCTGGTCTTGGTCTCGTTGCACCGAAATGGCAACCTTTGCCTGATGCCTTGGTACTCCGCGGCTGCACTTGCCCCCTTTGCACCAAAGAGGAAGGGAGGACGCTGCGCGGGCTGGCACCCGCCTGGCGCCCCCGGTCGTCATGGCTTGCGTCACGGGCACCTCATGAGATACCCCGCCTTGATCTCTCTGCCTCCTCGTGAGCCAGCCTGACGAGGCCGTGCCTGAGGAAGCTCCGCGTCGTCTGCCCCGCGAGGCTTGGCCCCTCGCGAGGGTCTTGGGTTTGTGTTGGTGAAGATGGGCCGCGCTGGGCCCCCTTTGAGCCACGCCGCAGGCCGTAGGCAGGCAAGTCTGGGGACCCCCGTTCCCAGAACGCCAACATACTGGTCGATGTAGAGGCGTGCACGTGTCGTAGTAGAGGCGCGCACGTAGCATGTACATGTACGTACAACGGCCAGGGTGCAAGAAAGAAAATACGGCCACGTATGTGTACATACGGGCGGGGTCTCGAACGCCTACGCGCGCATACGTACGGCCAGGGCTCGTGTACATGGCTGGGTCGGAATGGAGAAACAACGTCGTCATCGTGTTCATGGGGAGGCAACAAAATGCGTCATGTTCATGGCGAGGCAACGGAATGCGTCATGTTCATGGGGAGGCAACGGAACGCGTGGGAGCCAACAGGCTAGGTCGGAACGGAATGCATGGTCGTGTTCATCGGGAGGGCTTGGACGGAACAGGCGATGAAAACGAGGCCTGGCGTACCCCAGAACGGAGGAAACGGCCTTGTGTTTGACCAACCATGTTCGAAACGGGATCCTGTTGATCAGGAGGGGTCTAGCGTACCGTAAAACGGAGGAAACGGATCTCCTACGGTCGAAACGGGGGTCCTGTTGATCGGGAGGGGTGTGGCGTACCGCAAAACGAATGAAACGGACTTGTGTTGGAGCGCTACAGTCGAAACGGGGGTCCTGTTCATCGGGAGGGGTGTGGCGTACCGCAAAACGGGACTCCATGGGATACTGTTCATCTCCACCGTCGACCCCCTCCAGCCTCCACGAGCTATTGTTCATCCACCGTCGACCTCCTCCAGCCTCCACCTGCGACTGTTCATCCATGGGCTCCTGTTCATCCAGCCTCCACCGTGCGCTACTCCACCGGCTACTATTCAACCAGCCCTCTCCACGGGCTCCTGATCAACCACCCCTCCACGGGCTACTGTTCATCCAGCCCTCCATGGGGTGGTCCTGTTCATCCAGCCCTCCACGGGGTCCTGTTCATCTAGCCCCAACCGGCTCGATCAATTGGGGTCCTGTTCATCCAGAGGCAACACCACGGGGTCCTGTTCATCCA
>NC_041390.1:180723371-180759373 GCF_002162155.2 Triticum dicoccoides
TTCATCCAGAGGCAGCATCGATTGGCTTCAGTTAGCAGCAGTAGCGAAGGAATCGCTCGATCGGGTTCAGTTAACAGCCATTGATTGATCGCTCGGGTTCAGTAATGTGTAGCCTGCAGTGCAATCACTCGGGTTCAGTTAGAGCCCAACGCCTCGCTCGGGTTCAGTTAGAGCCAACGCCTCGCACACACGCGCGTACGTGTATGAGAGAAGCGCGCATCGCTCGGCTCACGACCTCCCACCGTAACCGGGAACTCCCCGAAATTTTCCTCGCCCTCACTTGTACCACGATTTTTTCCGTCATGGATGGCCCAAAGAATGTCATGCAGCTGCGTCTCTGGCCCGCCCAGGACGAAAAGCCCATTTTCTGTCATGATTTTTCGTCATAGAAGTAGGAGCCCACCACATCTATGATGATACCGGGTTTTGTCACAATTATCGTCATAGAAGTGTCATATGTATGACAGAATTTTTTTTCGTTCGGCCCAAAATGTCACGGATGTGTCTTTTTTTGTAGTGATTTGAGGTGTTGCACGACAGAGTTGTATCAGGAGTGGTGAAGGAGGAATCACCCTCGATGGCCATGACCGAATAGCTACACTAGAGAGTTATCATCAGGAGTTTGTTATGAGGTATCACCCTCGGCACTCGATAGTAGCTCTGTAGAGTCAAGCAAGGAGGGTGTGATGTGATGTGTCGGGCTCTGGACATCGATCACATTGATTGAGTCATTGGTAATCAAATCGGGGCAACTGGGACAAGGTGAGGGGTCACTCGTGGATCACAAACTAGCCTATACTAAGCAGTTTAGGATAAGCATTTAAGGTATAATAGCAGGTTACAAAAGCAGGCTTGTCATTGGAAAAGGAGCAATCAATAACAGTAGTAAAATCTAATGCAAGCATGAGAGAGAATGGAATGGGTGATATTGGAATGATCAAGGGGGGTTTGCTTGCCTGGAAGCTCTACTGAAAGGGGAGAAGGGTCGTTAGTGACATCGTCGATTACAGTGGCATCAGCAGCGGTCTCGGGGTCTGATGTCTACTACGCAACTTTATTCTTGTAGACTCATGTTGGGCCTCCAAGCGCAGAGTTTTGTAGGACAGTAGCAATTTCCCTCAAGTGGATGACCTAAGGTTTATCAATCTGTGGGAGGTGTAGGTTGAAGATGGTCTCTCTCAAACAACCCTGCAACCAAATAATGAAAAGTCTCTTGTGTCCCCAACACACCAAATACAATGGTAATTTGTATAGGTGCACAAGTGTAGTAATGATAGTAGATATTGGTTTTTGTGATAGTGACAATAAAAAACAACAAGGTAGCATGTAACAAAAGTGAGCACAAGCGGTATTGCAATGCTTGAAAACAAGGCCTAGGGTCTGTACTTTCGCTAGTGCAATATATCAACAATGCTAATCTAATTGGATCATATAACCATCCCTCAAAGTGCGATGAAAATCACTAAGTTCTTATCTAGCGGAGAACATAAGAAGAAATTGTTTGTAGCTATTCTTTCCGATCGATCTATCGAAGAGTTCATACTAAAATAACACCAAGTTATTCTTTTCGATCGATCTATCAAGAGTTCGTACCAAGATAACACTAATTAAGTTATTCTTTCCGATCGATCTATCAAGAGTTCATACTAAAATAACACCAAATCAAATTCAGATTCATAATACTCAATCCAACACAAAGAATCTCAAAGAGTACCCCAAGATTTCTACCGGAGAAACAAAAGACGAGAACGTGCATCAACCCCTATGCATAGATTACCCCAATGTCACCTCGAGAATCTGCGAGTTGAGTGCCAAAACATATCTCAAGTAAATCAATACAATACCCCATTGTCACCTTGGGTATTCATATGCAAGGAATATATCAAGTGCTCTCAAATCCATAAAAGTATTTAATCCAATAAAACAAAATCTCAAAGGGAAAACTCAATTCATCACAACAAGATGGAGAGGGAGAAAGACCATATGATCCAACTGTATAAACAAAGCCCGCAATACATCAAGATCATGCCATCTCAAGAACGTGAGAGAGAGATATTAAACGCATAGCTACTGGTACAAACCCTCAGCCTCGAGGGTGGACTACTCCCTCCTCATCATGATGGACGCCGGGATGATGAAGATGGCCATCGGTGATGACTTCCCCCTCTAGCAGGGTGCCGAAACGGGGTCTAGATTGGTTTTTCATTGCTATAGAGGCTTGCGGCGGCGGAACTTCTCATCTAGGGTTATTTTTTATGGTTTCTCTATTTATAAGATTTTTTGGCATATGTTTCACGTGAAGATGGGCCTCGAGGTGAGCACAACCCACCGAGGCAAGCCGGGCCCCTCACGCGCGCCCTGGTGGGTTGTGCCCTCCTCGTGGCTCTTCTGGCCCTCCCATGAAGCTTCGGGGGTCTCTTTTGTTCCAAAAAAATTTCAAAAAGTTTCAGCTTGTTCGGAGAACTTTCATTTCTGCACAAAAAACAACACCACGGTAGTTCTGCTGAAAACACCGTCAGTCCGGGTTAGTTCCATGGAAATCATACCAAAACCATACCAAATTGTTGTAAACATGGCATGAATACTTCATAAATTATAGATACGTTGGAGACGTATCAGGGTCTACCGGAGAGAAGAGGGGGAAGAAATAGTAAATATAAAGCACACAGATGCAACACAGATGCATGATATGACATTAAGCGACGCTAGGTGTGCCCTAACGCGGTACTAGGCGATACTGGCGAAGGGGGGAAACATCTGGGAAAGTATCTCCGTTGTTCGGCATTTTCGGACAGACGAAACGGAGGGGGAAGGTTGCATGTTCGCTCTGCTAGGGATGTGTGGTAGACAAACGGACTACGTATTCGGAATCGTCTCATCTTTCTGAGCAACTTCCATGTACAAAGTATTTTCATCCAAGTTACGGATACTTTATATTAATTGTCTAAGTTTTAAAACATTTTCAGAATTTAACATATTAATATAATTCGGAAAACAATTATTGCGTCATGATGACATCAGCATGACATGAGCGATCAACTCTGACCGTTGACTAGTCAACTTACGTGTGGGGCCGTTCTATCATAGACTAATAACTAATTAACAGTTTAATTAGTTAAATAGTTAATTAAGCAAAGTTATTTAATTTAATTAATCATATTACCAATTAATTAATTATTTCCATTGGATTTTTTATATCTTTTTTAAAAACTTTTTGGGGGTGGGCCCATTGTCAGTGGCGCAGGGGGGCATAGCGGGCGCGGGTGACGGGCACCGGTGGCACTTTGGGAATCCAAAAGAGGTTGGTTCCAACATGACAATTACTCAGTGATTATTTGCAACATTATGAACATATTAGTTTTCATGTTTGAGAAATTTGAATCTTCGACTTTAATTTGAATTTGAATTTTGAATGGTGATTTGGATCAAGTGAGGATTAGCAAGAGTAATGTGATTACATGGCACCATTAACATGGGTTTACTGTAGCTTAATTATCCAGGCGTCACATTTCCTTCCTGAGAAGGTACTACAAAACCATCTGGCTGGTCCATATAAATTTCTTCGTTCAGCTCTCCATTGAGGAAAGCTGTCTTAACATCCATTTGATGAACGAGAAGACCGTGTGAGGCAGCCAGTGATAGTAGCACCAGAGTAGTGGTCAGTCTAGCCATAGGTGAGTAAGTATCAAAGAAGTCTTCACCTTCTTTCTGGGTATAACCCTTAGGCACAAGCTGTGCCTTGTACTTTTCAATCGTACCATCAGGTCTAAACTTCTTCTTGAACACCCACTTACATCCTACAGGTTTGCACCCATAAGGACGGTTAGTGATCTCCTAGGTTCCATTATCTAAGATGGAATCCATCTCGCTACGAACAGCTTCCTTCCAGTAATCAGCATCAGGAGATGCATAGGCTTCTGAAATAGTCTTGGGTGTGCCATCCACGAGGTACACAATGAAATCATCACCAAAGGACTTTGCAGTCCTCTGTCTCTTACTCCTTACAGGAGTTTCATTGTCAACCCCACAGGATTCTCAATGTGTTCCCACACATGGTGGGTTCAAGAATTACAGCTAATTCATGACTAGATGGAGTAGGTATCTCCTGATTTGATGAACTCGACATATCCTTGGTAGGAAATATGTCCTCAAAGAAAGTTGCATAATTTGACCCCATAATTGTACCAACATGCATGTCGGATACCTCAGATTTTATTATCAAAAATCTTTAGCTAATGCTATGAAAATCATAGCCCAGAAGAACACAATCCATGGTTTTTGGTCCAAGCTTGCACTTCTTGGGAATTGGTATATTGACTTTTTCCAAACAACCCCAATTACGTAAGTAAGAGAGCTCCAACCTTTTCCTTTCCCATTCCTCAAATGGATTCATGGTCTTATGCTTTGTGGGAACTCGGTTTAGGACATCACACGCGGTAATTAGCGCCTCCCCCACCATTCCTTAGAGAAACCCGATGTGTCTAACATGGCGTTAACCAAATCAGTTAGAGTTCGGTTCTTTCTTACAGCCACCCCATTTGACTAAGGTGAGTAGGGAGGCGTCCTCTCATGGATTATATACCATGTTCCGCACAAAACAAATCAGTTCCATTAGAAAAATACTCTCCACCATGATCAGACCTTAGCCGTTTAATTTTTCGATCAAGTTGGTTCTCTACTTCGGCTTTATAGGTTTTGAAGAAAGTTAAAGCCTCATCTTTTGATTTTAGAAGATACACATAACAATATCTAGTGGAGTCATCAATCAACATTATGAAGTATCTCTTTCCACCTTTTGTCAACACGCCATTCATCTCACAAAGATCAGAATGTATAAGCACTAGTGGCGCCAAGTTTCTTGCCTCTGCAGTCTTATGGGACTTGCGAGGTTGCTTAGCTTGCACACATACTTGGCACTTGGAGCCTTTGAAAATAGTGAATTTCGGATTTAAACTCATATTGGCTAGCCACATCATGCAACCAAAGTTAATATGACAAAGTCATGAATGCCAAATATTAGACTCATTATCGTGGCAAACATTATCAATAAATTTAGTGCAAATATCCGACAAAGATAGGGAATATGCCTCCGCACTCATAGCCTTTTCCAACAAATTGTCCATACTTAGAAATTACAACTTTATTGGACTCGAAAACCAACTTAAAACCATCTCGACATAAACGGGAACCGCTGACAAGATTTTTATTGATGGTGGGCACATGATGAATGTTGTTTAGGCGCACGATCTTCCCCGAAGTAAACTTCAGACCGACCGTACCAACACCTTGAACAATGGCATGTGACCTGTTCCCCATCAGCATGGGAGAAGTCCGTGTGACCCGATAAGAAGAAAACATGAAGGCATTAGCACAAACATGTACATTGGCATCGGTGTCAATCAACCAATAAGGAGAATGAAATACTGAAAGAATAGTAGGAAAAATACCATACCTAGATTCCTTCATATCGGTATCACCGATGACAACATTAGCGATCTTGCTGCTCTTCTCAAGTTCGCGCTCCTCAAAGCGATTTGGACATCTCGGAGCCCAGCGATTAGGATCAGCGTAGACATGGCATAGTCCCTTCCCCTTCTTATGAGAATTCTTCTTGAAGTTAATAGAATGTGACAGCTTGTTCTTTGCATCAAACTTGCCTTTGCCCTAAGATTTGTTCTTGTTGTTTTTGAACTTGTTGGGCTGGAAGTTCTTCTTCTGTGCCACGTGGGCACTAGAAGCTCCCTCAGCAACTCGAGCACGTGTGTATTTTTCTCTCACCTTCTCTTCAACATCTAGAGTACCAATGAGATCCAAAACGGAAAACTCCTGTCTCTTGTGTTTCAGAGAAGTAGAAAAATTGTTCCACGAAGGTGGAAGCTTGGAAATGATGCCTGTGGCAACAAATTTGTCCGGCAACACACACTTGAAATGCTCAAGTTCTTTTGCGAGTGATTATATCTCATGAGCATGTTGTACAACAGAGCGCTCATCAGTCATCATGTAGACATAGAATTGCTCCATGACGTACAACTCGCTGCCAGTGTCCGAGGCCCCAAACATGGCCTCGAGCGCAGCCCACATGTCTTTGATGTTGTCAAAATACATATACAAATCCATGATGGAATCATCAAGAGCGCTCAGAAGGGCGCCCTTAAAGAGGGTATCGATCTTCTCAAAAGCTTTCTGTTGTGCAGGATTAAGATCATCCTTAGGCTTGCCCTTGGTGGCATCATAGCACTACATGGTCTGGAACCAGTAAACTACTCTCATGTGCCACCTCTTATATTGCACCCCCTTAAAGGTAGGCGGCTTCGGATGTGCAACAAAACCACTCAAAGTAAATTGCCTATAATCAGGTTTTTTGGATTGTTGAATATATGAGAAAATTACTACGAGATTTAATCCGAATAAACATAAAATAAATCATGACGGCAATAACAGATATTAAACTAATCATGTGAACTAGCATAGTAGATGAACAGATCGAATCAAGGGCACAGACTAGAAAACATGAATTCTACCATGATCTCGAACAGGAAGGACAGAATCACATATGGTGCAACGGGAGCGGCACCGTTCGTGTTGAGGTTGTTGTTGGGGAACGTAGTAATTTCAAAATTTTCCTACGCACATGCAAGATCATGGTGATGCATAGCAACGATAGGGGAGAGTGTTGTCCAAGTACCCTCGTAGACCGAAAGTGCAAGCGTTAGCACAACGCGCTTGATGTAGTCGAACGTCTCCACGATCCAACCGATCCAAGTACCAAACGCACGGCACCTCCGAGTTCAGCACATGTTCAGCTCGATGACGTCCCGCAAACTCCGATCCAGCAGAGCTTCACGGGAGAGTTCTGTCAGCTCGACAGCGTGGTGACAGTGATGATGTTGCTACCGACACAGGGCTTCGCCTAAGCACCGCTACAATATGACCGAGGTGGAATATGGTGGAGGGGGGCACCGCACACGGCTAGGAGAGATCAACTGATCAACTTGTGTTTATGGGGTGCCCCCTGCCCCTGTATATAAAGGAGCAAGGGGGGAGGCGGACAGCCTAGGAGGAGGGCACGCCAAGGGGGGAGTCCTACTCCCACCGGGAGTAGGACTCCTCCTTCCCTTGTTGGAGTAGGAGAGAAGGAAAGAGGGGGAGAGGAACAAGGAAAATGGGGCTGCACCCCTTGTCCAATTCGGACCAGAGGGGGGCGCGCGCCTCCTTCCTTTTGGCCTCTCTCCTCTATTCCCGTATGGCCCAATAAGGCCCATATACTCCTCGGCGAATTCCGGTAACTCTTCGGTACTCCGAAAAATACCCAAATCACTCGGAACCTTTCCGATGTCCGAATATAGTCGTCCAATATATCGATCATTATGTCTCGACCATTTCGAGACTCCTCGTCATGTCCCTAATCTCATCCGGGACTCCGAACTCCTTCGGTACATCAAAACTCATAAACTCATAATATAACTGTCATCGAAACCTTAAGCGTGCGGACCCTATGGGTTCGAGAACAATGTAGACATGACCGAGACACGTCTCCGGTCAATAACCAATAGGGGAACCTGGATGCTCATATTGGCTCCCACATATTCTACGAAGATTTTATCGGTCAAACCGCATAACAACATACGTTGTTCCCTTTGTCATCGGTATGTTACTTGCCCGAGATTCGATCGTCGGTATCTCAATACCTAGTTCAATCTCGTTACCGGCAAGTCTCTTTACTCGTTCCGTAATACATCATCTCGCAACTAACTCATTAGTTGCAATGCTTGCAAGGCTTTAGGTGATGTGCATTACCGAGAGGGCCCAGAGATACCTCTCCGACAATCGGAGTGACAAATCCTAATCTTGAAATACGCCAACCCAACAAGTACCTTCAGAGACACCTGTAGAGAACCTTTATAATCACCCAGTTATGTTGTGACGTTTGGTAGCACACAAAGTGTTCCTCCGGTAAATGGGAGTTGCATAATCTCATAGTCATAGGAACATGTATAAGTCATGAAGAAAGCAGTAGCAACAAACTAAACGATCAAGTGCTATGCTAACGGAATGGGTCTAGTCAATCACATCATTCTCCTAATGATGTGATCCCGTTAATCAAATGACAACTCATGTCTATTGTTAGGAAACATAACCATCTTTGATCAACGAGCTAGTCAAGTAGAGGCATACTAGTGACACTCTGTTTGTCTATGTATTCACACATGTATTATGTTTCCGGTTAATACAATTCTAGCATGAATAATAAACATTTATCATGATATAAGGAAATAAATAATAACTTTATTATTGCCTCTAGGGCATATTTCCTTCAGTCTCCCACTTGCACTAGAGTCAATAATCTAGTTCACATCGCCATGTGATTTAATACTAATAGTTCACATCACCATGTGATTAACACCCATAGTTCACATCGACATGTGACCAACACCCAAAGGGTTTACTAGAGTCAATAATCTAGTTCACCTCGCTATGTGATTAACACCCAAAGAGTACTGAGGTGTTATCATGTTTTGCTTGTGAGTGAAGTTTAGTCAACGGGTCTGCTACATTCAGATCCGTAAGTATTTTGCAAATTTCTATGTCAACAATGCTCTGCATAGAGCTACTCTAGCTAATTGCTCCCACTTTCAATATGTATCCAGATTGAGATTTAGAGTCATCTGGATCAGTGTCAAAATTTGCATCAACGTAACCCTTTACGACGAACCTTTTGTCACTTCCGTAATTGAGAAACATATCTTTATTCCACTAAGGATAATTTTGACCAATGTCCAGTGATCTACTCCTAGATCACTATTGTACTCCTTTGCCAAACTCAGGGCAGGGTATACAATAGGCCTGGTACACAGCATGGCATACTTTATAGAACCTATGGTTGAGGCATAGGGAATGACTTTCATTCTCTCTCTATCTTCTGCCATGGTCGGGTTTTGAGTCTTACTCAACTTCACACCTTGTAACACAGGCAAGAACTCCTTCTTTGACTGTTCCATTTTGAACTACTTCAAAATATTGTCAAGGTATGTACTCATTGAAAAACATATCAAGCGTCTTGATCGATCTCTATAGATCTTGATGCTCAATATGTAAGCAGCTTCACTGAGGTCTTTCTTTGAAAAACTCCTTTCAAACATTCCTTTATGCTTTGCAGAATAATTCTACATTATCTCCGATCAACAATATGTCATTCACATATACTTATCAGAAATGTTGTAGTGCTCCCACTCACTTTCTTGTAAATACAGGCTTCACCACAAGTCTGTATAAAACTATATGCTTTGATCAACTTATCAAAGCGTATGTTCCAACTCCGAGATGCTTGCACCAGTCCATAGATGGATCGTTGGAGCTTGCATATTTTGTTAGTACCTTTAGGATTGACAAAACCTTTTGGTTGCATCATATACAACTCCTCTTTAATAAATCCATTAAGGAATGCAGTTTTGTTTATCCATTTGCCAGATTTCATAAAATGCGGCATTTGCTAACATGATTCGGACAGACTTAAGCATAGATACGAGTGAGAAACTCTCATCGTAGTCAACACCTTGAACTTGTCGAAAACCTTTTTGCGACAATTCTAGCTTTTTAGATAGTAACATGACTATCAGCGTCCGTCTTCCTCTTGAAGATCCATTTAATCTCAATGGCTCGCCAATCATTGGGCAAGTCAATCAAAGTCCATACTTTGTTCTCATACATGGATCTCATCTCAGATTTCATGGCCTCAAGCCATTTCACGGAATGTGGGCTCATCATCGCTTCCTCATAGTTCGTAGGCTCGTCATGGTCAAGTAACATGACCTCCAGAACAGGATTACCGTACCACTCTGGTGCGGATCTCACTCTGGTTTACCTACGAGGTTCGGTAGTAACTTGATCTGAAGTTACATGATCATCATCATTAGCTTCCTCACTAATCGGTGTAGTAGTCACAAGAACAGATTTCTATGATGAACTACTTTCCAATAAGGGAGCAGGTACAGTTACCTCATCAAGTTCTACTTTTCTCCCACTCACTTCTTTCGAGAGAAACTCCTTCTCTAGAAAGGATCCATTCTCAGCAATGAATATCTTGCCTTCGGATCTGTGATAGAAGGTGTACCCAACATTTTCTTTTGGGTATCCTATGAAGACGCACTTCTCCGATTTGGGTTTGAGCTTATCAGGTTGAAACTTTTTCACATAAGCATTGCAACCTCAAACTTTAAGAAACGACAGCTTAGGTTTCTTGCCAAACCATAGTTCATACGGTATCGTCTCAACGGATTTAGATGGTGCCTATTTAACGTGAATGTAGCTGTCTCTAATGCATAACCTCAAAACTATAGTGGTTAATCGGTAAGAAACATCATAGATTGCACTATATCCAATAATAGTACGGTTATGATGTTCGGACACACCATTATGCTGTGGTGTTCTAGGTGGCACGATTTTGTGAAACTATTCCACATTGTTTTAATTGAAGACCAAACTCATAACTCAAATGTTTGTCTCTGCGATCAGATCGTAGAAACTTTATTTTCTTGTCATGATGATTTTCCACTTTACTCTGAAGTTTTTGAACTTTCCAAATGTTTCAGACTTATGTTTCATCAAGTAGATATACCCATATCTGCTCAAATCATCTGTGAAGGTCAGAAAATAACGATACCCGCCACGAGCCTCAACATTCATCGGACTGCATACATCAGTATGTATTATTTCCAATAAGTCAGTTGCTTGCTCCATTGTTCCGGAGAACGGAGTCTTAGTCATCTTGCCCATGAGGCACGGTTCGCAAGCATCAACTGATTCATAATCAAGTGATTCCAAAAGCCCATCAGCATGGATTTTCTTCATGCGCTTTACACCAATATGACCTAAACGGCACTGCCACAAATAAGTTGCACTATCATTATTAAATTTGCATCTTTTGGCTTCAATATTATGAGAATGTGTATCACCACAATTGAGATCCAGCAAACCATTTTCATTGGGTGTATGACCATAGAAGATTTTATTCATGTAAACAGAACAACAATTTATTCTCTTACTTAAATGAATAACCGTATTGCAATAAACATGATCAAATCATATTCATGATCAACGCAAACACCAAATAACACTTATTTAGGTTCAACACTAATCCCGAAAGTATAGGGAGTGTGCGATGATGATCATATCAATCTTGGAACCACTTCCAACACACATCGTCACTTCACCCTTAACTAGTCTCTGTTCATTCTGCAACTCCCGTTTCGAGTTACTACTCTTAGCAACTGAACCAGTATCAAATACCGAGGGGTTGCTACGAACACTAGTAAAATACACATCAATAATCTGTATATCAAATATACCTTTGTTCACTTTGCCATCCTTCTTATCCGCCAAATACTTGGGGCAGTTCTGCTTCCAGTAACCAGTCCCTTTGCAGTAGAAGCACTTAGTCTTAGGCTTAGGACCAGACTTGGGCTTCTTCACTTGAGCAACAACTTGCTTGCCGTTCTTCTTGAAGTTCCCTTTCTTTCCCTTTGCCCTTTTCTTGAAACTAGTGGTCTTGTTAATCATCAACACTTGATGCTCTTTCTTGATTTCTACCTTCATCGATTTCATCATCATGAAAAACTCGGGAATCGTTTTCATCATCCCTTGCATACTATAGTTCATCACGAAGTTCTACTAACTTGGTGATGGTGACTAGAGAATTCTGTCAATCACTATTTTATCTAGAAGATTAACTCCCACTTGATTCAAGCGATTGTAGTACCCACAAATCTGAACACATGTTCACTGCTTGAGCTATTCTCCTCCATCTTTTAGCTATAGAACTTGTTGGAGACTTCATATCTCTCAACTCGGGTATTTGCTTGAAATATTAACTTCAACTTCTGGAACATCCATATGATCCATGATGTTCAAAACGTCTTTGAAGTCCCAATTCTAAGCTGTTAAGCATGGTGCACTAAACTATCAAGTAGTCATCATATTGAGCTAGCCAAACATTCATGACGTCTGCATCTGCTCCTGCAATAGGTCTGTCACCTAGCGGTGCATTAAGGACATAATTCTTCTGTGCAGCAATGAGGATAAACCTCAGATCACGGATCCAATCCGCATCATTGCTACTAACATCTTTCAACTTAGTTTTCTCTAGGAACATATCAAAAATAAAACAGGGGAGCTAAACGCGAGCTATTGATCTACAACATAGATATGCTAATACTACCAGGACTAAGTTCATAATAAATTTAAGTTCAATTAATCATATTAATTAATAACTCTCACTTAGAAAGACATCCCTCTAATCTTCTAAGTGATCACGTGATCCAAATCAACTAAACCATAACCGATCATCACGTGAAATGGAGTAGTTTTCAATGGTGAACATCACTATGTTGATCGTATCTACTATATGATTCACGCTCGACCTTTCAGTCTCAGTGTTCCGAGGCCATATCTGCATATGCTAGGCTCGTCAAGTTTAACCTGAGTATTCTGCGTGTGCAAAACTGGCTTGCACCCGTTGTAGATGGACGTAGAGCTTATCACACCCGATCATCACGTGGTGTCTGGGCACACGAACTTTGGCAACGGTGCATACTCAGGAGAACACTTTTATCTTGAAATTTAGTGAGAGATCATCTTATAATGCTACCGTCAATCAAAGCAAGATAAGATGTACAAAAGATAAACATCACATGCAATCAATATAAGTGATATGATATGGCCATCATCATCTTGTGCTTGTGATCTCCATCTCCAAAGCACCGTCATGATCACCATCGTCACCGGCGCGACACCTTGATCACCATCGTAGCATCATTGTCGTCTCGCCAATCTTATGCTTCCACGACTATCACTACCGTTTAGTGATAAAGTAAAGCATTACCGCGCAATTGCATTGCATATAATAAAGCGACAACCATATGGCTCCTGCCAGTTGCCGATAACTCGGTTACAAAACATGATCATCTCATACAATAAAATTTAGTATCATGTCTTGACCATATCACATCACAACATGCCCTCCAAAAACAAGTTAGACGTCCTCTACTTTGTTGTTGCAAGTTTTATGTGGCTGCTACAGGCTTAGCAAGAACCGTTCTTACCTACGCATCAAAACCACAATGATAGTTTGTCAAGTTGGTGTTGTTTTAACCTTCGCAAGGACCGGGCGTAGCCACACTTGGTTCAACTAAAGTTGGAGAAACTGACACCCGCCAGCCACCTGTGTGCAAAGCACATCGGTAGAACCAGTCTCGCGTAAGCGTACACGTAATGTCGGCACGGGCCGCTTCATCCAGCAATACCACCGAACCAAAGTATGACATGCTGGTAAGAAGTATGACTTATATCGCCCACAACTCACTTGTGTTCTACTCGTGCACAACATCAACGCATAAAACCTAGGCTCTGATACCACTATTGGGGAACGTAGTAATTTCAAAATTTTCCTACGCACACGCTAGATCATGGTGATGCATAGCAACGAGAGGGGAGATTGCTGTCCATGTACCCTCGTAGGCCAAAAGCGGAAGCGTTAGCACAACGCGGTTGATGTTGTCGAACGTCTCCATGATCCGACCGATCCAAGTACCGGACGCACGGCACCTCCGAGTTCAGCACACATTTAGCTCAATGACGTCCCGCGAACTTCGATCCAGCAGAGCTTCACGGGAGAGTTCCGTCATCACGATGGCGTGGTGACGGTGATGATGTTGCAACCGACGCAGGGCTTCGCCTAAGCACCGCTATGATATGACCGAGGTGGAATATGGTGGAGGGGGGCACCGCACACGGCTGGGAGAGATCAACTGATCAACTTGTGTCTATGGGTTGCTCCCTGCCCCTGTATATAAAGGAGCAAGGGGGGAGGCGGCCGGCCTAGGAGGAGGGCGCGCCAAGGGGGGAGTCCTACTCCCACCGGGAGTAGGACTCCTCCTTCCCTTGTTGGAGTAGGAGAGAAGGAAAGAGGGGGAAGGAACAAGGAAAAGGGGGCTGCACCCCTTGTACAATTCGGACCAGAGGGGGGCGCGCGCCTCCTTCCTTTTTGGCATCTCAACTCTATTCCCATATGGCCCAATAAGGCCCATATACTCCCCGACGAATTCCCGTAACTCTCCGGTACTCCGAAAAATACCCGAATCACTCGGAACCTTTCCGATGTCCGAATATGGTCGTCCAATATATCAATTTTTATGTCTCGACCATTTTGAGACTCCTCGTCATGTCCCCGATCTCATCCGGGACTCCGAACTCCTTCGGTACATCAAAACTCATAAACTCATAATATAACTGTCATCGAAACCTTAAGCATGCGGACCCTACGGGTTCGAGAACAATGTAGACATGACCGAGACACGTCTCCGGTCAATAACCAATAGGGGAACCTGGATGCTCATATTGGCTCCCACATATTCTACGAAGATTTTATCGGTCAAACCGCATAACAACATACGTTGTTCCCTTTGTCATCGGTATGTTACTTGCCCGAGATTCGATCGTCGGTATCTCAATACCTAGTTCAATCTCGTTACCGGCAAGTCTCTTTACTCGTTCCGTAATACATCATCTCGCAACTAACTCATTAGTTGCAATGCTTGCAAGGCTTTAGGTGATGTGCATTACCGAGAGGGCCCAGAGATACCTCTCCGACAATCGGAGTGACAAATCCTAATCTTGAAATACGCCAACCCAACAAGTACCTTCAGAGACACCTGTAGAGAACCTTTATAATCACCCAGTTACGTTGTGACGTTTGGTAGCACACAAAGTGTTCCTCCGGTAAACGGGAGTTGCATAATCTCATAGTCATAGGAACATGTATAAGTCATGAAGAAAGCAATAGCAACAAACTAAACGATCAAGTGCTATGCTAATGGAATGGGTCAAGTCAATCACATCATTCTCCTAATGATGTGATCCCGTTAATCAAGTGACAACTCATGTCTATGGTTAGGAAATATAACCATCTTTGATCAACGAGCTAGTTAAGTAGAGGCATACTAGTAACACTCTGTTTGTCTATGTATTCACACATGTATTATGTTTCCGGTTAATACAATTCTAGCATGAATAATAAAAATTTATCATGATATAAGGAAATAAATAATAACTTTATTATTGCCTCTAGGGCATATTTCCTTCAGTTGTCACCCATGTCGTTGAGGAAGAGGTTGCCGAGGTCAAGGAAGAAGTCGTTGTCGACGAAGCAGTCGTCGCTGCCAAGGGCCGCACGAGTGCGCTCCCCAAAACCCGATCGCCCCTCTCATGTACAGGATCACAAGAGGCGGGGTTCTGGAGGCCTGCTGTCCCTTCTCGTGGTGCACGCCAAAAGGAGGGATGGACAGGACCTGCGTGGCAGCATAATGATCTGGAACGGTGGTGCAAAACCATACGATTTGGCAGCGGCTAAGGTAGACGTCTGCCTGACTATATAATGCGATAATTAACACATCTTTTAATTATTAATTAATGACTCATTAATTTTTCCCGAGCAGCAAAAATATAGACAACATGCATAGCTCTGTCCTCGGCTTGGCTCATTCCCACAAACCGCGTCGTGACGAGGTGAGGCGTGGCATGGCGAGGCGAGCGAGGAGGAGGAGCGCGCATGTAGGTCTCCTCTTCTCATGCTCATGCAAGTGGTAGAAGAGCTCACTAAAGAGGTGCAGGTCTCACTCAACTTCCAGGATGAGACTAAAATTTAGTCCCACTTGCACCACTCACAAGCTATGCATGAATAGGCCAAGAGAATTTCAGAATTTTAGTTGGGCTTTGGGCCAAAGGCCTACTAACAAATTCCAACATCCAGTATGTGACTCTCAGCATCTTTAGCAGAACCGTTAAAACGCAGACCTGTAAATTGAGTTTACAGTTCACAGAATGCCTCGCATACGGAATGAAAGCAGCGGTGATAGAACAGAAACATAAAATGAACCTATACATTTTCATACATACAATATTTGTACGGAGTAGATTGGAAGAGCGGCGGCCACCGTAAACCCTACTGCCTAAATTTGGCTCACCAGAGCCATCCGGGTGTGGCGGCGACGATGCAGCGGCGGAGGAGTTCAACCGTCATCGGAGGAGGAGGAGACAAAGTCGACATAGATGTCGCCCCGCGCCTTAGCTTCACGGTGCCGTGCCTCAAGGTTGGTGTCGAAGTCATGCGCCTTGGCGAGTTCCTGCTCAAGGAGGACGTCATCGAGCTCGATTAGAGATCTACGATGCTGCTCCGCCTCCTCCTACCACGCAATGCGCGTAATGATGGCCTGCTCAAAGATGCCTGCCTTCAGCGGGAGAGGAAATCCTCCGGCCTGATGATGCCACCGCCCAGCCGCACCGGGTCTGCCTCAAACTCCCTCTTCACCGCGCGGAGTGGTAGAAGCTCATTCGGCTCCCTTTTCACCGGTATGAGGAGCGGCGTACGGGAGCTCGAATCCCCGGCAGAGTTGCCCGCGCCGGTGGACAGACATACCTGCCTGCAGTCGTACCCCTCCTACCCCTCCATCTTGCGGCGAAAGAGCGATGACTAAGGGAGTCCTGGATTAGGGGGTCTCCGAACAGCCGGACTATATCCTTTGGCCGGACTGTTGGACTATTAAGATACAAGATTGAAGACTTCGTCCCGTGTCCGGATGGGACTCTACTTGGCGTGGAAGGCAAGCTAGGCAATACGGATATGTATATCTCCTCCTTTGTAACCGACCTTGTGTAACCCTAGCCCCCTCTGGTGTCTATATAAACCGGAGGGTTTTAGTCCGTAGGACAACATACAATCATACCATAGGCTAGCTTCTAGGGTTTAGCCTCTCTGATCTCGTGGTAGAACAACTCTTGTAATATTCATATCATCGAGAATAATCAAGCAGGACATAGGGTTTTACCTCCATCAAGAGGGCCCGAACCTGGGTAAACATCGTGTCCCCTGCCCCCTGTTACCATCCGCCTTAGACGCAAAGTTCGGGACCCCCTACCCGAGATCCGCCGGTTTTGACACCGACATTGGTGCTTTCATTGAGAGTTCCACTGTGTCGTCACCATAAGGCTTGATGGCTCCTTCGATCATCGCTAGCGATGCGGTCCTGGGTGAGGCTTTCCTCCCCGGACAGATCTTCATATTTGGCGGCTTTGCACTACGGGCCAATTCGCTTGGCCATCTGGAGCAGATTGAGAGCTACGCCCCTGGCCATCAGGTCAGATTTGGAAACTTGAACTACACGGCCGACATCCGTGGAGACTTGATCTTCGACGGATTTGGGCCCATGTCAGACGCGCCGTATAGTCTTGACGAGGATGACGTAACTCTATCGTTGGACAGTGTTCGGGAGATCGCATCCGCAGCTACTTCGTCCATCAATCCAGAGCAAGTCGCGCCATCCAAGAATGGAGGGATGGACCTCGCCATGGAGGCCGCACTCTCAGTGGCGATAGAGCCGGATACTGACTTCACCCCTTACGAGAGCCGTGTCGCCAAACCACTGGATTCATCTCCGGCCTCGGACTCTGAGCCACTCATATCCGTGCCCGTCGAGTCCGACTAGGCGCCGATCATGGAGTTCACCTCCGCGGACATCTTTCAGCACTCACCCTTCGGGGATGTGCTAAATTCATTAAGGTCTCTCTCCCTGTCAGGAGAACCTTGGCCGAACTATGTCCGGCTAGAATGGGATGCAGACGACGAAGAAATTCACTGCCCACCCACCACCCACTTGGTAGCCACTGTCAACAACTTAACCGACATGCTCGAGTTCGGCTCCGAAGACTTCGACGGTATGGACGACGAGGCCGGAGACGAACAGGATCCACCGCCCTCGAGGCACTGGACCGCCACCTCATCATATGATATATACATGGTGGACACCCCCAAAGAAGCCAATGGCGATGAGAAAGCAGAGGATGACCCCTCCAAGAAGCAACCCAAAGCACTGACGTCAGCGGCGCCGCTCTAAGTCCCGCCACAGCAAGAGCAGTGATACCGGCACATGAGATAATAACACTCCGAATAGCGCCGAAGACAACAACAATCCCCTCCAGCAAGGTGCAGAGCTAGAGGACGAACAAGCTAGCCCCCCAGAGCAGGCAGCAGATGGAGAACCGGAGGAGGACAATTACATGCCTCTCTCCGAAGACGAGGCGAGCCTCGGCGACGATGAGTTTACCGTGCCTGAGGACCCCGTAGAGCAAGAGCACTTCAAACTCTGGCTTATGGCCACGGCAAGTAGCCTAAAGAAGAAACAGAAACAGCTTCAAGCTGATCAAGACTTGCTAGCAGACAGATGGACCGGAGTCCTTGCGGCCAAGGAGCATGAACTCGAGCGTTCGTCCAAGAGTTACCCAAAACGCAGGTTGCTACCTCACCTCGAGGAGGAAGCATTGAAACCTCATTCACCAGTGTACGATGCGGCTGACCGGCCACTACGCGGCCGAGCCAGAGAGGCGTTTCAGCCTAAAGTTCAGACCGCACCCCGTCGTCACTCAGTCAAAAATACTAAGGCCTGGGGCAACACAGAGGACCTGCAAGACATCTTGGACAGTAAGGCAAAATTGGCAAGGTCAATATACGGGACACGAGCACGTGCGCCCACACGGGACGATGATCATCGCATCGGATACACCAAGAGTAAATTCGGCCGGGCCGAATACAGTAGACAAGACTCATACGAACTACGTCGGGATATAGCCCGGCACAGAGGTGCCGCACACCCACTATGCTTCACTGATGAAGTTATGAATCATGAATTCCCGGAGGGTTTCAAACCCGTAAATATCGAATCATACGACGGCACAACAGATCCCGCTGTATGGATTGAGGATTTCCTCCATCACATCCACATGGCTTGCGGTGACGATCTACATGCCATCAAGTACCTCCCACTAAAACTCAAAGGACTAGCTCGGAATTGGCTGAATAGCTTGCCAGCAGATTCCGTTGTCAGTTGGGAGGATTTGGAAGATGCATTTCTTGACAACTTCCAGGGCACTTATGTGCGGCCACCGGATGCTGATGACTTGAGCCACATAACCCAGCAGCCAGGGGAATCAGCCAGACAATTCTGGACACGGTTCTTGACTAAGAAAAATCAAATTGTAGACTGCCCGGATGCAGAAGCCCTAGCCGCATTCAAGCATAACATCCGCGATGAGTGGCTCGCCCGCCACCTCGGCCAGGAGAAGCTGAAATCTATGGCAACCCTCACAACACTCATGACCCGCTTTTGCATGGGTGAGGACAACTGGCTGGCTTGCAGCAACAACACATCAAGGAATCCCGATACCTCGGATACCAAAGACGTTAACGGTAGGCAGCATCGTAATAGACCAAAGCACCGCAATAATGGAGATAGCATAGAAGATACGGCAGTCAATGCCGGATTTAGAGGCTCTAAATCCGGTCAGCGGAAAAAGCCATTTAAAAGAAATACTCCAGCTCCGTCCAGTCTGGATCGCATACTGGACCGCTGGTGTCAAATCCATGGCACCCCTGACAAGCCAGCCAATCACACCAACAGAGAATGTTGGGTGTTCAAGCAGGCCAGCAAGTTAAATGCTGAAAACAAGGACAAGGGGCTGCATAGAGATGACGAGGAGGAGCCCCGGCCGCCGAACCCAGGAGGACAGAAGGGGTTTCCCCCACAAGTGAAGACAATGAACATGATATACGCAACCCACATTTCCAAGAGGGAGCGGAAGCGTGCACTAACGGACGTCTACGCGATGGAGCCCGTCGCCCCGAAGTTCAACCCATGGTCTACTTGTCCGATCACCTTCGATCGCAGGGACCACCCCACTAGCATCCTTCATGGCGGATCCGCCGCACTGGTCCTAGACTCCATCATTGTCAGATTTTACCTCACTCGAGTCCTTATGGACGGCGGCAGCAGCCTAAACCTGCTCTATCAGGATATAGTGCGAAAATGGGTATCGATCCCTCAATGATCAAACCCAGCAAAACCACCTTTAAAGGCATCATCCCAGGTGTAGAGGCTCATTGCACAGGCTCAATCACACTGGAAGTGGTCTTCGGATCACCGGATAACTTCCGAAGCAAAGAGTTAATCTTTGACATCGTCCTGTTTCGCAGTGGCTATCGTGCACTGCTCGGACGGACAACATTTGCAAAATTCAACGCAGTGCCGCATTATGCATACCTCAAGCTCAAGATGCTAGGACCCCGCAGGGTCATAACAGTAAATGGAAACATGGAACTCTCGCTCCGTACAGAAGAGCACACTGCGGTCCTTGCAGCAGAGGCACAAAGCAGCCTGTTCAGGCAGACCACTCATTCGGCGTTACAGCCCCCAGACACCTTCAAGCAAGTCCGGAACAATCTGCAACAGGATCGCCTAGCGTGATCAATGCTCGCCTAGCAATCCGGCCCCCATCCCAGTCCCAGTGCAGCCACGAAATTCGTGCCGCGCATACATAACTACGCATTGAAAATACCATGGACATAGGCGGGGGCACAATCAGGACACCCCCGCATTGTGGCTTAACCACACCATGGGTTGTATACCTTTGACATTCTTTTCTCTTTCAAGGCATAACTCTTCAGAAGCCCTTTCCGACAGTCCGATTGCCGGACACATCCCGGAAGCAACAACCAAGGCGGCAAGAAGCTAGGATGAACACAAGAACCGCCAGGTGGTCTCTAGTAATACTTGATACACCCGCTTTTCACTATTTATGCGTAGCTTGCCTTGGGATAGGACATTTCGAATTGTCCTAATTTATGCTTATTGCACTACTTGTACCAGTACGCTTCGACGTATTATTCAAATAACAATGCATATTATTAATCTGTCATTGCATTATTTAAGTTTTTCTCTTTCTCTTATATGTCCATTTACGACATTCCGCACATGCACGCTCGGGTGTGGTCAGTACGCCAGGGACTCTCGTATACCCCGTAATACGGCGCAAGAAGTCTGAACACTTTCGACAGTGCAGCACCCCAAACTTATAGCATTATATGCATCAGCTCTGAATCATGTCTTGGGTCAAATGTTGGGTTGCCCAGCTTCCATGCTTTGGTACCTTACGTTCCGCTATATCGGCTAAGGTAGCGGTGGGAGAACTACTGCGATTGTGTCCCGGTTCTTCCGGACGAGCACCTCAGTAGAGAAAGCCAAAAACTGATTGTCATGATAAGGTGAGAGACTGGTCGCTGTTCGAGAGGTCTCAAGTCCTTGAAGACTTTTTCTGCTTTGGGCGAGGAGTCGGCCTTGTCCGGCTTAGGCGTGTATAGCGCCCCAAATTCGGCCCTCTGAATACCAGGGGCTTCGCCAAAAATTTAAAATCATAGACTTCTATGGCTAAGTGAGAGTGATAAAGCATTATACTCCGATTACCCGGTTCGTTGCGCTGAGCACCTTCCTTGAAGGATCCAAAATTGGGGTAAAGAGTGTTCAGATTTACCCCGAACACCCCAGTACTAGTTACATGGGGGCAAAAGCTGACGACTGGCCAACTCTCAGATTTTATAAACGGCCACACAGAAGGTAATATTTTAATTTAAGAAAGCGTCGCATGGCGTAAAAGAACTCTTTTCATATTATAGGATCACATGGGCATGTTCATTCAATGATTACACCCTTGGCACACTCATCTGCCACTAAGTGGGAACCCTTCAGGACGCTCTCATAGTAATTCTCGGGGCAGCAATGCTCCCTGCCCTCCGGTGGCCCCTCCTTCACAAGCTTCATGGCGTCCAGCTTCGCCCAGTGCACCTTCGCCGGGGCAAAAGCCCTGCGTGCACCTTCGATGCAGACGGACCGCTTGATGACCTCAAGTCGTGGGCAGGCTTCCACCAGCCGCCTCACCAGACCGAAGTAGCTGCCGGACAGGGGCTCGCCAGGCCACATCCGGACTATAAGGCCCCTCATGGCCTGTTCGGCCGCCTTGTGAAGTTCGACCAACTGCTTCAGATGGTCGCTCAAGGACACGGGGTGTTCGGTCCCAGTATACTGAGACTAGAACAACTTCTCCGTCGAGCTCACCTCCTCAGCCCGGTAAAACTCCGCGGCATCCAGCACACTGCGGGGAAGATCTGCAAACGCTCCTGGAGAGCTCCGAACTCGGGTAAGAAAAAGGAAAGTCTCCTTCACATGCTTGCTTTGCATATTGAATGCCTTACCCGCTGCTATCTTCTTCGCCGCATCAATCTCCTGGAGGGCCTTGTGGGCTTCAGCCTTGGCGCTCAGGATACTTTCAAGCGCCTGCGCGAGCTCGGACTCTCGCGTCTTGGAGTCAAGCTCCAAGGACTCGTGCTTTTTTGCGAGAGGCTTGAGCTCTTGATGTACCTCGCCCACTCGGGCTTCTTGTTTCTCCCGTTCAATGCGTTCTTTGGCCGCTTTGTCTTCGGCCATGGACAACGCCTTCCTCAGGGTCTCCACCTCACTCGTGGCCACTAAAAAATTCATGATGATCCTATTACTTTACACCGAACTTCTTTTTAACTATATAAACTGGGGTATATCTTACCTTTGCTCTCTTAGAGCTGCACCTTGGTAAGGCCGAGCTCGTCCTCGGACCGCTTCAGGGCCTGCTTCAGCGCAGCGACCTCCGCAGTACGTGCGGCAGTGGCCAGCAGGGAATCCTGCACATACACATAGACATACTCTAATTAGACTCCTAAGTTATCATTTGATACTCTATTCGGCTTTTCTTCACGAACACCGAACAGAGCATCAGGGGCTACTATCTATGCGGTAATATTTTTATATTTTGAATGCTTACCTCAAAGCCTGTTAGGAGGCTGGCGCAAGCTTCGATCAGTCTATTTTTGGCGGACTGAACCTTCTTGACCACAGCACTCATGATAGTGCGGTGTTCTTCATCGATGGAAGCGCTTCACAGCGCTTCCAGCAAGTTGTCCGGTGCCTCTGGTTGGACAGAGGACATCGACACGGATGGTTGGCCCCCCTTAATGGGGGACCGCCTGCCGGAGTCCGGAACCATCGAAGGTTCCAGCGCAGTGTCCGGCTGGGGCCCAAACTCGAAGCCCGTAGGAGCCTCGCTCCCTTGGTACTCAGGGTCCGGGAGGTCGCCGTGAGGCGCCCCCAGGATCACCTCCCCTTTGGTCGGTGCCTTTTGAGACACCACCTCGGCGTTGTCTGTAGGGTGAGGGGTGGAAGCCATCGGAGGAGAACCGCTGTTCATATCCGACGAGCCCAAAGAGCCGCTCGATGAGGGTACGGCGAGATGAGCTCAGGCCGGACTGCATAATCATGTTCGACATGAGCAAAGGCAGTACAATAAAACATACCATGAAGTACTATGTTGTCCGGACACTTACGACTTCGCCAGGGGCTTGTCCCTGGGTAGCCACTCATCGCCGCTGTCGGCGGCCGTCGTGGCACAGTCCGGAGGGAGGGTTTTTCCCTTTTTGACCCTTCGGCCTCCCCGGATGGGTCGGCCTTCCTTTTCTTGTCTCCCCCGGCTTGGGGGAGAACTTTTCTCCTCCTCCTCATTTCCGTGGGAGGAGTGCGTGTCGGACTCATCGGACGATGAGTCCAATAGAACCACCTTGCACCGAAGACCCTTTCGGGTCCCCGTGGCCTTCTACTTGGCCTTCTTTTTTGGCACCTCGTAAGGTGCCGGAGTCAGCATCTTCGTTAGAAGAGCGTTTGAAGGATCTTCGAGCAGGGGGGCTGGGCAATCAAGCTCCTCCGCTATCTTTATACAGTCCTGTTAATGACATGAAAGCTTAGCTCCAGCACATAACCAAACCAGGGCACATAAATACCCTGAGAGATATAAAAGCCTACCGGATGGGCGCGGTGCTTTGCGCTAAGTCTGCGGTCCTCGGTGAGGGAGGGAGGCATCTCGGCGCCCTTGAACAACACCCTCCAGACGTCCTCGTGCATCGTGTCGTAGAGCTCTCGCAGCATCTGGTGCTGGGCCGAGTCGAACTCCCACAAAACAAATGCCCGTCATTGGCACGGAAGGATCCAGCGGAAGAGCATAACCTGGACCACTCTGACGAGCTTGATTTTCTTGTTCATCATGTTCTGGATGCAGGTCTGGAGTCCGGCCAGCTCTACCGAAGAGCCCCAAGACAGGCCCTTCTTTTTCCAGGAGGTGAGCCGCGTGGGGATTCCGGATCGAAATTTGGGGGCCACCACCCAGTTGGAGTCGCGTGGCTCTGATGTAGAACCACCCCGATTGCCACCCCTTTATGGTATCCACGTAGGTACCCTCGAGCCAGGTGACATTAGGCATCTTGCCCACCATGGCGCCTCCGCATTCTGCTTGCTGGCCACCCACCACCTTCGGTTTGCCATTGAAGATTTTCAGCCATAGGCCGAAGTAGGGCCTGATGTGGAGGAAGGCCTCGCACACGACGATAAACGCCGAGATGTTGAGGATGAAGTTGGGGGCCAGATCATGAAAATCCAGCCCGTAGTAGAACATGAGCCCGCGGACAAACGGGTGGAGAGGAAATCCCAGTCCGCGGACGAAATGGGTAAGAAAAACTACCCTCTCATGGGGTTCGGGCGTTGGGACGATCTGCCCCGCATTCGGCAGCCGGTGCGCGATATTCGCAGCTAGGTATCCGGCCTCCCATAACTTTTTGATGTTCTCCTTCATGACGGAGGAAACCATCCACTTGCCTCCTGCTCCAGACATGCTTGGAGTGGTTTGAGAAGAATAACGCGAGCTTGGGCGCTAGAGCTCGAGTGTGCGGGAATGGGTAAGCGAGAAGGAAGAAGGCGTGGGTGTATAAAGTAAATCTTTGTCCCTTTATAAGGGCGGAGGAGGCGATGAGTCTCCCCACTTGCCTGGCAAAACCGCTTATTCCCCAGGTGCCGCAATTGATGGCGTGGTTGGGTTACCCACGTCCGTATTGATGAGAATCCCGTGATAAGGGGAACACGATCTCTGATTTGACAAGACGTATCAAGAAAACCGCCTCGCGATATGTGCGGTGCTGGTTGAGAAAAAGCAGTTTGAATAATAACCGGGCCATGAAGTGATGTCATACTATCAAAACGTGTCAGCAGATTAGATTTGTGAAAGTATTATTCTCTCTACGGTGGTATGTGGAACTTATTTTGCAGGGTCGGACACTATCCTTGTATTCAAACTCTTCCATGGTGTATTCGCAGGAGGAACCCGCCTTATAATGCCGAAGACAACACTGCACGCCGGACTCATCGTCATTGAAGCCTAGTTCAGGGGCTACTAAGGGAGTTCTGGATTAGGGGGTCTCCGGACAGCCGGACTATATCCTTTGGCCGGACTGTTGGACTATTAAGATACAAGATTGAAGACTTCGTCCCGTGTCCGGATGGGACTCTACTTGGCGTGGAAGGCAAGCTAGGCAATACGGATATGTATATCTCCTCCTTTGTAACCGATCTTGTGTAACCCTAGCCCCCTCCGGTGTCTATATAAACCGGAGGGTTTTACTCCGTAGGACAACATACAATCATACCATAGGCTAGCTTCTAGGGTTTAGCCTCTCTGCTCTCGTGGTAGATCAACTCTTGTAATATTCATATCATCAAGAATAATCAAGCAGGACGTAGGGTTTTACCTCCATCAAGAGGGCCTGAACCTGGGTAAACATCGTGTCCCCTGCCTCCTGTTACCATCCGCCTTAGACGTACAGTTCGGGACCCCCTACCCGAGATCCGCCGGTTTTGACACTAACAACTGCGGTGGCTCTAGGCCGCGGTTCGTGTACTTCCGGGCGGCTCGCTTCCTCCCGCCGTCGGCTTTGACACACCGCTGCCGCTCGCGGTTGTCGCTACCGCCGGAGTGGTGGCCCGAGCTTCACATCCCGCACCACATGGTGGAGTGTGGTGGCCGATTCGAGTCATCGATGGCGAGAAATCGAGAGGGGAGAGGGGGGATTGTGGCGGCGCGGGGGTAGGGTTTCACCCCGTATACTCACCGCAAACCCGTAGATATACCGGGGGCGGTTTGCGAGCCACCGTAAAATCATTTACGGGCCAGGCGACTATACAGACTATGGTATAGCCCAAAAACGGATCAAACTCATATAGTCACTCGATTTTTATAGTTTGTGTCTTTTTAAGGAGTCTGTTAGAGATGCCCTTATACCCCTTAATGACAAGTAGGAATTTGGAAACATTCAAAAAGATTGTAGCTTTGTATCCCCTAGTGGTACAGTAAGAGGATCCTATGTTGTATACCAGCCTGCCACCAAAGTCTCTAGCGGTAGGCAATTTATCCACGTTGGCGCCGTGCAGCCCTACCATCAAATACTGGTGATAGCCTGTGTAACCCTACCGTCGAGGTGCCTGACGGTAGATGCGTGATACTTATATTTTTTACGACAGGACGTGCGATCCTACCGCCATCAACCCCGGTCATAGGAAAAGGGTCAGATATCAAAAAAATTCAAACCAGAGTCAAATCTGAATTAACTTTCGCAAAAAGGATCAAAACACTAAACTTATTCGTGGACAAATGCCAGTGCAAATTTTCGCGGATGTAGATGCAGCGGAAGCATGGGGCCGCCTACATTTGCGAAAATTTGCACATGCCGCCTGTCATTCAACCGAAAGAGTCAGCCATGATGGGCTTCGTAGCAGCCATGTGCAATGGTCTGAGCATCCAGCAACTGATTTGTAATTATGCAGATTACCTCTTAATAGTACTGCCACACCTAAAATAAAAAATTGCCTCCATGTAGGGCTGGAATTCGAGCCGAGTCGAGCCAACTCGGCTCGACTCGCTAAAGCTCGTTTCATTAACGAGCTAACTCGACTCGACTCGTTACTATAACGAGCTCGAATCCAAGATTGGCTCGACTCGTATAACTCGCGAGCTGGCTCGTTTAGCTTGTTAAACTTGTTAATGATATGAACACAAAAACTTATGAATATAATAAAATTGATTACTTGGGAATGTAAAATGTACATATTAAACATCTACAATGTTCGCGAACAATGGTAGGGGAGTTCAACTTACAATTGTCAGTACGTACCATCAAGTCAGTACCATGTACATGACCATTGACCATAAACAATTGTACATGACCACAATGATCAGCAAGTTAGTAACATATACATGACCAAACAATTGTAATTTCCTTGAATGTCTAGGCATTGTGTTGTGCACTTGGAATGTACGGTGCTAGGCTAATCTTTTGTCCCGAGCCTAACGAGTTACACGAGTACTCGTAAGATCAGCTCGTTTAACTCGTTCTATATACGATTTTAAACTAAAGCTTGGCTCGACTCGTTATTCTTCGAGTTCGAGTCGATTCGAGCCGAGTCACGAGCTACTCGTTTAGCTCGCGAGCTTCGAGCTTTTTTTCCAGCCCTACCTCCATGCCATAATTTTTGTCGTAGGTTTCTTTTAGCTGATTTTTGCTACACTACTAGTTCTTAGTTCCATTTACTCACTTACCCCAATGTTACTCACTTATTGTTCGCCAGTATTGTTTTCCTTGAGGGATCATCAGATAATATGTTGGAGTTGAAGAAAATTCTTAGGAGGTATGAGGAGGCCTCGGGTCAGCGTATTAACCTGCAGAAATCTTCTGTTTTCTTTGGCAGGGGCACTCAGGATGGTGTGAAAGGACAATTGCAAAATATTCTTGGTGTTCATAATGAGGCACTAGGTGAGCGATACTTGGGTCTCCCCACACTGGTTGGGAGATCAAAGGATGGTACGTTCAGATATGTAACGGAGTGCTCAAAGGGTAAGGTCAATGGATTGAAAGGCCAGGGGTTATCAAAGGCCGCGAGGGAGGTACTCGTCAAATCCGTACTCCAAGACACACCAACTTATACTATGAGTTGTTTCCACCTCGCAAAGAAAATGTGTCGGAACCTGATTTCTATCGCGTCAAAATTCTGGTGGGGGCAACAAATGGTGATAAGAAGGTGCATTGGATCTCTTGGGAGAAGATGTGTGATGCCAAGCGGGATGGAGGCCTAGGTTTCCAGGATCTGGAAGCTTTCAACCAAGCTCTTTTGGCTAAACAGGCATGGAGGATTCTACAGTGCCCAATGTCATTGTGTGCTCGGGTTCTTACGGCGAGATATTTCCCGGATACGACGATTATGTCGGCCACTTACCCCTCGGGAGGATCGTTCACTTTTCGGAGTATACTTCATGGGCGTGATCTGTTGAGAGAGGGCCTTGTTTGGCGGGTTGGTGATGGAACAAGGATAAATATACACTACGACAACTGGATTCCGAGAAGCCGAAGCATGCGGCCACTCGGAGCTGTTTTTGTACAGGGGGTAACTAAGGTGGCCGATCTCTTGGTGACTGCTGGCGACGCATGGGACAACACTATAATTGATGACATGTTTTCGCCGGATGATGCCTTAGACATTAAGCAGATTGCTATAGGTGGGTCGGCGATGGAGGACTGTCTTGCATGGAACTACACGAAGAATGGGGTCTTCACGATGCGCTCGGCTTGTCATCTGAGAATGACCATGAACAAGCTGAAAACCGGACAGCCGAAATCAACAAGTTCAGTTAACAAACATCAAGGGTACCTGGGCCTTTGGGATACCAGCGCACCAAATAAAGCCAAGATTCATATGTGGAGAGTCATAAGGAATGGGTTTGCTGTAGGCGCGGAGCTGCTGCGTTGGTGAATTAAACCAGGAGTGTTCTGCGTCGTTTGTGGACGGGAGGAGACTATCATGCACAGATTCTGGTCTTGCCAACATTCAGTCCAGTTTTGAAACCAGTTGCGTTCGGAAAAGGGAGTCACGGTGGCAGCCCCGCCGAGCTTCACAGGCTCCCGGAGCGAACTGGCTAATTGGTTGCTTGGATGGACCGCTAAGGCTCAGGTGGATGAGCGGGAGGCGATAATCCATGCAGTGTATGCCATATGGCTGGCACGGAATGAGACAAAGAATGGCAAGAGAATTGATGGACCACATGAAATAATAGAGAGGGTTTGCTCTTTTATGAGAGAATGGCAGGAGGTTCATGAGAAGCCGGTCCAGGCAGCCAAACCCTCCGTAGTGCAGCGATGGATGGCGTCGGAGGAGGGGTGGGTCAAGGCCAGCACTGACGGTGCTACATCAAAGTTCGGAGGCAAGAGTGAAGGAGGAGTGGTGCTTCGAGACTATAACGTTGTTTTTCTTGCAGGAGCATGCCACTTCTTCCCTCATGTCGTGGAGGTCGAGGCTGCCGAGCTAAAAGCATGTAAGAGAGCTCTTTTAGTGGCTATGGAGATCAATGTTCAGAGAATTCACCTAGAGCTGGACAGCCAGGCTCTAGTGCAAATGATCAATAGCCTGGAGAGGAACTTGGCAGCGACTGGATCTTGGGTGGAGGAGATCAAGACCATGCTACGAACTTTTGAGGATTTCCGTGTTTTGTGGGTAAGGTGTTCTACGAATATTGCTGCGCATAAGTTAGCAAAAGTTGGTGTAGGAGAACTTTGTAAGGTGTGGCTTCGGTCACCTCCAGATTGCATTCTGGGCGTGATCGCAGACGAGATTCCAAACTTTGTTTGAGTTAATAATAGCGGCGACATTTACCCAAAAAAAAGTTCCATTACTTATAAGTCGTTACACGGATGGGGAAAAGCTACTGTACATTTGGTTCTTAACTCTCGCTACACCAACAGATTACGCATCAAGTGATTTTGCTCTGCAGTATTATCTCCCCACGATCGAAGAGCGAGAGTTGCCGCAATCCGAGGGATCCCAATCCAGCGTGGAGTTGTACACCGCCGACAGCGTCACGAACACCTCCTCCATGGAGGGCCGCCCTCTGGGCTCCCTCGCCATGCACCGCACCGCCAGCGACGCCACGGTGACCGCGAGGTCCAGCGGGTAGTCGCCGTTCAGCCGCGGGTCTATGAACGCCCGCACCTTGCCGCGCGCGTCCTCGCCGTCGGCGACCAGCCCCTCCGCGGACTCCCACAGCAGCGTCTCCCCCCTTTTGTCGCCGCCGTCGAATGTCGCCTCTTTCCCGAACAGCAGCTCGAGGAGGATGACGCCGAAGGCGAAAACGTCGAGCTTGGGTGTGATGAGGCCGTGCTCCAGGTACTCTGGGGCCAGGTACCCCTGGGTGCCCACGACGTGGCGGGTGAGCTGCGCGTCGCCACCGTCGGCGCCCATGGGGACCGACCGCGCTAGCGCGAAGCTTGACACCTTGGCGCGGAGGTCGTCGTCGAGGAGGACGTTGCTGCTCTTGAGGTTCTTGTGCACGCACGGCGGGTTGGTGTAGTGATGGAGGTAGTTGAGGCCGTCGGCGACGTCGAAGGCCGCCTGCACGCGCTGCTTCCACACGAGGGTGGCGCCGCTGCCGTGGAGCCAGTCGCTGAGCGCGCCGTTCTCGGCTAACTCGAAGACGAGGTAGGTGTCGCCGTGGTGGACGCAGAAACCGGAGAGGCGGACAAGGCTGGAGTGGTTCACGCGCTTCAGGATGCCCACCTCGCCGCTCACATCGCCGGCCACCCGCTTCACGGCCGCCGCGTCGCCGTTGATCTCCGCGCGGTACACGGACGCGTTCTTGACCCTCCGATCCTCCGAGAATCCTGCCGTCGCCTTCTCGAGTTCCGAGTACTTGTACACGGTCAGGGACTCCACCGCCGCGCGCGCGTCGCTGGACACCAACGCTGATGAAGATGAGGAGGTCATCGTAGCTGCCGATGTATGCTTGCCGGAGGCAAGAGCGTCGTAATCCGCCGACGAGGGCACGTCAAGAACCACCTTGCTCCCGCGGCCCCTTTCCCCAACGCTTGGCCGGGGCCGCCGCCGGCGAACACATAACAACATCAGGCCAAGAAGGCCCGCCAGCGCAAGAACGCCGACACCAACACCGACCCCGACGGCAATCCACTTCTCGCTGCCAGACGCCCGCGGCTGCTGTGCCTGCGGTGGCGCCGGTGCGGGCGGCGGCGCCCGTGACACGAGCATGTCCGGCGTGGGCGCGCTCTTGAGCGGGATGAGCAGAGTGGTGAAGGGAAATATGATCTCGCTAGCGGTGAGGTTGTTGGCCTGGAGCACAGCCTGGGTGTCGATACGGAAGCGGTCCGCGATGGCCGAGACGCTGTCGCCCCACGTGACGAGGTAGGTGAGCAGGTGCCTGACCCCGGCGGCGGCCTGTGCCGGCGAGGGGCACGCGCAGCAGATCGGCACGGTGAGGTTGTTCCCGGCGACGAGGTCGCGGCTGCCGTGCCTGGGGTTCTGCGCGAGGAGCGCCTGGCAGGTGGTGAGGCCCTGGTAGGTGTTGTTGGCGATGATGAAGTAGGTCTCGCCGCGGAACTGGATGGTGTGGCTGGAGTTGTGCTGGTAGTAGCCTCGCGGAGAGCAGCCGCAGGGGACCGGCGCGAGCACGAGGCGGAAGTCGGCGAGCGGGGAGACGGTGGGAACGCCGTTGGCGTCCGCGACGGCGGCCGGATCGGAGCCGAGGAGGTAGGAGATGGAGACGGCCGTGCCGTAGTGTAGAAGGACAAGTTATGGCTGTGCAATCGCGATGTATTGATCGGTGCACCAGGCACGTATATATAAGTACAGAGGTGGGCCACAACCTCACCTATAGAAGGAAAACAGGAGGTGGGCCCTACACACACATATACACGTACACAATATACTCAACACCCCCTGCAATCGAAGCGGCGCCAGTGACGCAGAGACTGGAACGAAACTCCTCAAAGGTGGAAGTCGGCAGTCCCTTCGTCATCACATCAGCGAACTGCTGAGCAGTCGGCACATGAAGAACCCGCATGCGTCCAAGAGCCACCTGCTCGCGCACAAAGTGAATGTCCAGCTCGATGTGTTTCATCCGGCGATGATGAACGGGGTTGGCGGAGAGGTACACCGCAGAGACGTTGTCGCAGTAGACAACCGTAGCCTGGGAGACATCGTGATGTAGCTCCTGAAGTAACTGTCGAAGCCAGGTGCACTCGGCGACAGCGTTGGCCACAGCTCGGTACTCAGCCTCCGCGCTAGAGCGCGAAACCGTGGGTTGTCGCTTGGACGACCACGAGACGAGGGAAGGACCGAGGTAGACGCAGTAGCCAGAGGTGGACCGACGAGTGTCGGGGCAGCCAGCCCAGTCTGCATCGGAGTAAGCCACCATCTCCAGAGAAGTGGACGCCGTGAGTGTCAACCCAAGGGACATCGTGCCGCGGATGTAGGGAAGGATCCGCTTCACGAGAGTCCAGTGAGAGTCACGAGAGGCGTGCATGTGGAGACACACCTGCTGGACAGCATACTGAAGATCCGGTCTGGTGAGAGTCAAGTACTGTAGGGCGCCGACAATAGACCGGTAGAACGGAGCATCCGACGCAGGCGAACCCGCAAGAGCAGAAACCTTGGCCTTCGTGTCAACAGGAGTAGCAACCGGATGGCAGTTGAGCATGCCAGCGCGCTCAAGAAGCTCATGGGCATACTTCTGTTGATGAAGAAAGAAACCGTCCGGACGCCGAACGACCTCAATGCCAAGGAAATAATGGAGAGCACCCAGGTCCTTGATAGCGAACTCGTCACGCAGCCGGAGAGTAATCTGCTGAAGAACGGCTGCGGAGGAGGCTGTCAGGATGATGTCGTCGACGTAAAGCAGCAAATATGCAGTCGTGTCACCGTGGCGATAGACAAACAGTGAGGCGTCCGAGCGAGTGACGCTGAAGCCCAGGTTCTGAAGAAACCCGGCGATCCGCTGGTACCAGGCGCGGGGTGCCTGCTTGAGCCCGTAAAGAGAGCGCGATAGCAGGCACACATGGCCGGGGAATGAGGCGTCGACGAAACCGGTGGGTTGCTCACAAAACACCTGCTCCTCAAGATGGCCGTGGAGGAAGGCGTTGGAGACATCCATTTGGTGAACGGGCCAGCCGCGAGAAACGGCGAGCTGGAGGACAGTGCGGATCATGCCCGGTTTGACAACCGGGGCGAACGTCTCCGTGAAATCAACTCCAGCGCGCTGGCGGAAACCGCGGACCACCCAGCGAGCCTTGTAGCGCTCAAGTGAACCGTCTGAGCGGGTCTTATGACGGAAGACTCACTTAACGGTGATGACGTTGGCGCGAGGAGGCCGGGGAACCAGAGTCCAGGTGCGGTACCGTTGGAGAGCGTCGAACTCTTCCTGCATCGCCGCAAGCCAGTGAGGATCACGGAGGGCGGCGCGGGCGGACGCAGGAATGGGTGACGGCTCCGCGGCGGAGGCGGCGAGGACGTACTCGTCACGCGAGTAGCGGAGGCTCGGGCAGTGAATGCCGGCGCGAGCACGGGTGACAGGGCCGGACGGGGCCACCGGTGCCGGCGAGGCGACCGGCGAGGAGGCCGGCGTCACAGCCGGCGTCGCGGCCGGAGATAGAGCCGGCGAGGCGGCCGGCGACGGGGCCGACGAGGCGGCCGGCGACGAGGACGGCGAGGCGGCCGGCGGCGAAGCCGTCGAGGCAGCCGGCGAGGCGGCCGGCGTCGGGGCGGTGGAGGAGGCGCCCGACCCCGCGGCGCCCGAGTCGGAGGCGGCGGGTGAAGGCGGGGCGCCGGCCGCAACGGCAGGGCCGGTCGTGGAGGGCGCCGGCAGTAGGGCCCGTGGACCGCCAAAGCCCGGAGGCGGTCCACGAACCAGGCGTGCTCGTCCACCTGACGAGGTCGTCGATGGGCCGCCGGTGGCCGGCGGTGACGAGACGACGAGGGGTGCCTGCTGCTGAAACGGGAAGACCATCTCATCAAAGTAAACGTGTCGGGAGGTGAAAACACGGTGAGAGACTGGATCGTAGCAGCGGTAGCCCTTAGTGTTAGGTGGGTAGCCGAGAAAGATGCAGGCAATGGAGCGGGGTGCGAGCTTATGAGGCGCAGTGGCAGCGATGCTAGGGTAGCACAGGCAGCCGAAAATACGACATGGATGGATGTTTATGAGGAGGGAAGCGGTGGCTAGAGCGTCAGGCCAAAAGCGCGGAGGCACATTGGCGTGAAAGAGAAGAGTCCGAACGCAGTCATTAAGAGTGCGAAGGATGCGCTCAGCACGACCGTTCTGCTGCGAGGTGTACGGGCAAGTGAGACGAAAAATCGTGCCATGTGTGGCGAGAAGATCGCGGACAGCGGTGTTGTCAAATTCCTTCCCGTTGTCTGTCTGCAACGCAAGAATGGGCCGGCCAAACTGCGTGCGGACATAAGAGTAGAAACCGACAAGAGTGGAGATAACGTCCGACTTGCGGCGCAACGGGAAGGTCCACTCATAATGCGAAAAATCATCAAGGATGACAAGGTAATAAAGAAAGCCCGTATTACTTGCAACAGGAGATGTCCAAACATCACTATGAATCAACTCAAACGGGTACGATGCAACAAAGGAGGAAGCCCTAAACGGAAGACGAGCATGTTTGCCAAGACGGCATGCATGACACGAGTGATCCTCGTTCTTATTACACGTGAAAGAAAAACTCCGAAGTATGTGGCGAAGGGTGGCATGATTAGGATGACCCAAGCGAGCGTGCCAGAGATCCACTCCGGTGGCGAGAGCGACAGGGGCGGCGGAAGTGGTGGAGGCGGCGGAGTGAACTGGGTAGAGCTCGTCGGGGCTGTCACATCGGTGGAGCACCATCCGCGTGCGAGCGTCCTTAACAGAAAAACCACAGTCGTCAAATTCAACGGTCACCGGATTTTCACGTGTAAGAGAACGGACGGAAACAAGATTTTTAATAAGAGCAGGAGAAACAAGAATATTAGACATGGATATAGAAGTGGAGTTAGACGGAAAATATGTATGTCCAATATGGGTGATAGGAAGAGAAGAACCGTCACCGACGGTGATGCGGTTGGAGGTGTGGACAGGGTGGGCAGTATGGAGGTTACCGGGGTACGCCGCCATATGAGCGGTGGCGCCACTGTCCATGTACCAATCGCCGCCGCCGGTGTAGCTGGACGGGGAAGGGGCGGTGTGGAGAGCCGCCAGGAGAGCCGGGTCCCATGGCGCCGGCGGAAGAGACGGCGCAGACGTCAGGGGCAGCAGCGGCGGCCCGCCTGGCGGCGGCTGCTGCCCGTAGGGTGCCGCATAGGGCTGCGGCGCGGCGTAATACGCCTGGTGTGACGGAGGCCGAGTGCCGAGAAGACCCGGAGTAGGAGCCTGTAGAACCGGCATAGAATAGGCGTGGACGACGCCGGTCCACGGGTTCTGACCGGCGTACCACGGGGCCGCCGGCTGAGGAGCCGGCTGCTGCTGGCGTGGCGCTCCTCCCTGAGCACCGCCGCCGCCGCCGCCTCCCTGCTTGCGGCCACCCCGGTGGCTGCCGCGACGGCCTCCCCCATTGCCCGCCGGCTGGGGCGGCGGAAAGGGGGCAGGTGGGGCGGGCGGGAAGCCCGGCGGGAAGGCGGGCGCCGCCTGCGGGGGCGGCGTCGGGCGAGACGGTGGTGGGGCCGAACCCCCACGTGTGCCGGCAATGAGGGCGGTGTGGGTGGCGCGCGTCCTGGCCGCCCGCATCCGGCGTTCCTCCAGCTTGAGGTACGCGACCACCTTGCCAAAGGTGGGCTCCGGGATGAGGGCGAGGTTAGAGGCGGCGTTCCCGAAGTCCTCGTTGAGGCCGCCGGAGAGGGTGCTGATGAGGAGCTCGTCGCCGATCTTCTCCCCAGATCACGGAGCTCATCGGCGAGCTTCTTGAGACGCATGCAAAAATCATCGATGGACGAGTCAAGTTGCTGGCACCCGTAAAACTCACAATAGAGGAGGACCTTGCGCTGCAGCCGATTGTCGGTGAAGAGGCCGTTGAGCTTGGTCCAGACCGCATGGGCGTCGTCCTCGTCGTTCACCACGGTGTGGAAGATGTCGCTGAAGATGGTGAGGTAGAACCAGCGAATGATGGTGGCGTCGAGGATCATCCACTCCTCGTCATGGATCATGAGCGCGGAGTTCACGGTGCCGTCCACGTGGCCGTGAAGGAGGTACTCACGGAACACGAGCGAAAAGTACCGCTTCCACGCGGAGTAGGAGGCGGTGGTGTGGTCAAGCTTGACCGGGACGCGCTCATGGATGTTCAGGTCGCGGACGAGGGTGACGTCGGGACCGGCGAACGGGTTGGAGACTGTAGAGGAGGAGGAGCTCATGATGGCGGC
>NC_041390.1:180759916-180793025 GCF_002162155.2 Triticum dicoccoides
AGCGCGGCGGTAGCGGCGGCGCGGAGGCGCGGCGGCGGCGGCGGCGGCGGCTAGGGTTAGGATCTTGCTGCAATAGATACCATGTAGAAGAACAAGTTATGGCTGTGCAATCGCGATGTATTGATCGGTGCACCAGGCACGTATATATAAGTACAGAGGTGGGCCACAACCTCAACTATACAAGGAAAACAGGAGGTGGGCCCTACACACATATACACGTACATAATATACTCAACACGTAGTACGGCGGGGAGGAGCGGAAGACGACGTAGGTGGCGCAGGGGGCGGCCGCCGCGGTGGTGTTGCAGGTGTAGCCGAGCACGGAGCTGCCGTTTCTGCCGTAGCAGTTGGTCTGCGCGTTGGCCTCGTACTGCTGCTGCCCTCGCGCGACGGCGAGGACGGCGAGGAGCGCGAGCGCCGCCGTGCGGAAGGTGAGCCCCCGCTTGCGCGGCGGAGCGGCCATTGCTTTGGGGGACGGATCCGGGTGGGAGTGTGGCACTATGGCTGGCGTTCTCGGCCGGGTATGCGGCGGTACGATGGACGGACGGAATTATAGGTGGCTCTGCTATCTTCTTTCCACTGGGTGGTTGCTGCAGAGCGTAGACTGCAGCTGGAGCTAGAAGATGGGTCAACGGCGTAAGGAGTCAATCTTTTCGCTTGTCTTCGAGTCTTCCATTTCGGAAAAAGACCCCACGGGACCAGGTTTTCTGGCGATGTACCCACGGCCGCACCAGGATCCGCTTCGCGATTTTCTCGCGATGTACAGAGCGTTGGTCGACGCGGCCGGGCAAGACACGCCGGATACCATCATGTGGATCAGAGAAAGCTCGCATGTACAATGGTTGATAAGACAGTCTTATCTTAAATCTTGCATGTAATTGAGAGATGACAAAAAAATATGTCTACAATGGGTTATATCTTAGCCTTATCTTTAATAATTAGCAATTCCTTAAAACATAGTGAGCAAATTGTGCTAAGAGATCATCTCTTGTCTTATCTTAAATAAAAGAAGACAAATCTTTTCTTACGAGTTCTCTCTCCTCCACCTCATCATTAATCCTACGTGGCACTCCTAAAATAGCACCATTGTACATGCCCTAAGGCAGTTTCAAGGGAGGATGTGAACAAACTTTTTTTTCCCACGAATACGCAACATGCGTATCATTCTATTGATAGATGGAAAGCAAGTGTATCCGGGTTACAAGGGTAGCACCTTTGTTGACATCAGATTTTGACACGGCCAAAAACTTAATTAAGATGGCCTTAAATAGAGAAGTGCTCAAAGTGAGAAAGTTTCGTATCGTTAAAAAGAGAAACTTTTATATTTGGGCCATAGCCATCCGGTCTCATCTCTAAGGCCGAAGTTGTGTTTGAAGTACTCAGATTTTGTATTCAGAACACTATTTGGCTGATTACGCCCCCAAGATTGCCTCATATGAGAAATGTTTCCACACGGATTGTCTTCGTCTCATCAAGACGATCGATTTCGATATAAAAAAACGTCTAAATTGGAGTTCATATGCAAAAGTTAGAGCCAAAACTGTGTGTTGCATAAGTTACCTCAGATGAAAAAGTGATCAACTGAAGAGTTTTTCTCCATTGCAAGATCTACAATTTTGCTTTTGGGACCATCGTCATCCGAAGTAGTATGCGACCTGCAGATTCAGTGCAAGAGGGATACTTGATATAAATTCATCCCAGAAGTTCCGGGCCAGACCGGAAGTTCCGGCCCTCGTAGTCCGAGTTAGAGTAACTTTTGATGATTTGGACGTGATTTGAGTCTTTTTCTTGTACGGGAAGTCCAGTCGCCTCACATATATGTAACGGGTGACGGCCGATTGAACAACACACAATCGATCTATCAATATATCACCTTTTACCTTTACCCTTATACCTCTCCCTTGTTCTTCTTCTTCCTCGTTCTTCGTTCGTTCTTCGTTTGTAGGGCGGTGAACCTCGAGGCCCTAGGGGCGATCAGGTCGACCTAGGGCAGCCCATAGCCACCGCGCGCCCCGATGAGGTCCCTCCCGGGAGTGTGGGGTTTCGGGTCCTCAAAAGTTCTCTCTGATCGTCTTGCGAATCGCGGTTCCGGCGAGACTCCTTCGACGTGAGCTATGGTGCATCACCCCCGGCGTCGAGGGTACACGTGATGTGTTCGTGTGCGAACACACTTTTTGGTGACTCCGCTGGGGACGAAGCTTTGAACGGTCTCCGGCCCGTTCTTGCTACAAAGAGATCGTCATCTAGGGTTTGCAATCTACAAAGGTAATATGAATACCCAATTCCCTACCGTAGATGCAAATAAATCATATGATCTTACTAGATCGTTCAATGATTATACTCTATCGGTCAGCCCTAGTTTTTTCAATAATGCATCTAATTATGTGCATAGGCCGATTCAAAGTAATTTACATGTTTCAACTTCTTATGATACTAGTAACATACAACCTATGTATCCTAACTCTCATGCGTCGGCAACCCCACAAATCCATATGCCGATGAACAACATGATGGGTTCGGTTAATCGATTTGAAACACCTCATGTTAAAATTTCTAATAGCATAGAAGAAAGTGTTTCACCTTTTTATTCATCGGCAACTAATTTGCAGTATGTGAATCCAACCTTGCCGATGGATGGGAGAATTGGCCATGCTACTACTAGCTATTCGGCCAGTTACTCTCAACCATCATATGCTACATCTCATGTTAATAATTTTTCAGCACCGTATGCAACTGTAGATGTTTATAATTCGGCCCCGCATCTTCATGGTCATAGCCGAATAAGTGAAAATTTTACAGGAACACATGTGCCGTCATCAAACACTGTAGCATATAATGCATACTCTACGCAATTCGAGAATTTGGCAGCACTCACGAATCATTGTCGAAAGAATTTGAAAGTATTGCAGAGCAATCCCTTCTAGAAGCGGTTGTGGCTGCGTTAAAAAAGAGCTTGGCACAAAACAAGAGAATTAGTGCTCTTTGCCTTCAACAATATGAAAATGGGTTGTTTCCTGATTATGCTCCAATAAAGGCAAGAAGATGAAACTACATGCATTGATAGAATTGGTGAAAGAGCACATGGTTATACAGCAGTGCATACACCTCCACCTAGTACCGCAACATATTATACACCCCCTACACAATTGCAAAATTTCGGCAACAGTAACACTTCATTGCCGAAAGATTCTAAAAGCATTGGGAGGCAAACTAATCTAGAGCGGGCTGATATTGAGAGGGGAGTTAAAGCTTTGCATGATAGGGTGCAAGTACTTCGCCAAGGGAGAATTGATAGGGAATTAGCTCAAAGAAAAAAGTGTTGCCAATTGATAAAACCGGTGAAAAGAATGATGATTCGGAAACTAAAAGTGCTTCGGTTGAAAAAGCCGAATCAAGTAGTAAAGATTCTGAATCCATCAAATCCAAAGAGGCAAACATTGTTGAGAAAGGGCATGGGAAGCATAGCAAAACGACCATGCTTGATTTTTCTGAAGTTAAGGGAACCTACTTCCTGCCCTATGAGTTCCGTGCCGTAGAAATTGACAAGCCTCAAGCACAAGAGCAAGTAGCCGAACAAAGTTCGGCTGATAAGGATCTTCAAGGTAATGATGCACGGAATAAAGAAAAAGATGATGAAAATGCATTGGAGAGTCATCCAAAGAGGAATCTAGATATTGTTCAAGTCACACCACCATCATGCTCTCCCAATGTATTTGAAAAGGTATGCATAGCGAGTAATTTACCTATTTTCAGATTTGGTCGCAACTTCATTATTGATGCATCTATAAGAAATATTCTCATAAGTAATTTTCAAAGACCAATGAAGATAGGCAATTTACTTGTTAGCAATAAAATTGTTACTAAGCATATCGGTCAATATATTGTACCATTCAATGAGACCGATAGTGACTTATTACTGCAGCCAAAGCTTTTCTCATTGCTTTATTTAAAGTTCATATCTAATTGGGTAGCTTTGCTTGCTTCATACTTGGCTTACGCATGGTCTCAATTAAGACATGTATGTTCTAACTACTTTGATTTCAGAAATTTAAAGCCAAGGTTAAAATATTTTGAGAAAACCAATGCTAGTATAGTTTCTTATTTAAAGACATTGGAAAAAGAATGTGAAAGAGAATTCATAGCCGAATGGGAATGTGCCAAATCTGAACCATTCATTTGCTTAACTTCCAAAGCCGTTCTCACAACAAGATCGACTAGAAAACAAAAGGTATACCTTCGATTCAAACATGTGTGACCAAATCTTTGATTTGTTATTGAAAAATAATTACATTGGAATTTTTGATCACCATGTCAAGCCATCTATCCAAGGACGAATGTATTGTAAGTTGCATGATTCGTTCAAGCATAGTTTTGAGGATTGCAACATGTTTCGTCAAATAGTTAAATCGGCCATTGATAAAGGATAATTAAAATTTGTTGAGACACCAACAGATGACGAGTCTATTCCAATTGGTCCTGATGGCAAAAGGTTTTTGCATCGGTTGCTTCAAGATGATCCATTTAAAGAGAAGGTAAAAACTACAGGTGATGGGATCGAGCTTTCAAGTAATGAAGTTGTTGAAGAGCACACTGAACATAATCTCGAGGGCGAGAATTCCATTGAAGCTACAATGAAGACGCCAAGGACTGGGGGGCAGCAGGAAAATCCAATGATCGATGGAAGCAAACTGAAAGAAACATAGGCCGAAATAAGCGCAAGTGTAAGAGATCAAAAATCACCTTCGCTGAACTCTTGGATAAATATCAAAAGAAGAGTGAAGAGAAGAATGCTTATCGGCCAAATCATGCAAAGAAACCAAGATCACCCCAAGGCGCAAATATGAGGATCGGTATTGGCAAAGTGATAATTTTAATGCAACATATTCATATCCTTATTTTGGGCCGCCAATGCCAATGCCGTGGATGCCGCCCTATGCTCATGTAGATTCATATCCTTCATGGTACATGTATGATACAAGAGCACATTCTTCATCTTATTTTAAACCATCTCACCAATATTATGTAGCTCCGAGAAGATCAACATTTGAACAATCACATGTTAAAGACTGTTTCAATCATAAGGAATCGGTCCAGAGCTCAAGGAAGAAGAAAGAGGTGGTAAAGAAAGTTTACCACGTGAAAAGAGATGGTCATAAGTGTGCTACTTCAGATTTGATCTCAAATAATAAAGAGCCAATTAAAGTTTTGACATTGGCTACTAAAGGCAATGAGACAAAGCAACCAATTATTGAGAGTCAAAGTGCCAAATCTGAAGAAAAGAAGTTGAAAGTGCACAAGGCAAAAAAGGAATTTCCATTGGTCAAAACAGAATCACAGCCGAGATGCCCACTCGGTTTATCGTATTGGCAAAAGAGAGAATTACAAAATCTTAGTGCACAAGAGCTGACACAGAAGAACATGGCATGGGTTCCCAAGAGGATCAATCATAACAAAAAGGATGTGCATGCTTCTATTGCAATAAGTACAATAAAAGTGAAGAAAGAGAAGAATGGAAGCAACAAACAATTAAGCCGAAGGTGTGCATCACAACATCAAAATCTTTGGTTAGCACATCATCCATTTTCTTCAACAATGCCATTGACGACTTTGCCATGGAATTCATCCATAGGTATGATCAACTACCCTCCATTGATTTATTTTGATCCATGGATGTGACATAATTTTCTATATCATAACAGAATATTACCAAATCACTATACATTTAGTTAGTTACAATTTGTTTCTAATACAAAGGGGCCGAAATATTTTATTACTATTTCATTTGTTTATTTCGTGTATACATACTTTGGTGGGTGAATTTGTTGGAAATATGCCCTAGAGGCAATAATAAATTGATTATTATTATATTTCCTTGTTCATGATAATCGTTTATTATCCATGCTAGAATTGTATTGATAGGAAACTCAGATACATGTGTGGATACATAGACAACACCATGTCCCTAGTGAGCCTCTAGTTGACTAGCTCGTTGATCGATAGATGGTTACGGTTTCCTGACCATGGACATTGGATGTCGTTGATGACGGGATCACATCATTAGGAGAATGATGTGATGGACAAGACCCAATCCTAAGCCTAGCACGTAGATCGTGTAGTTCGTTTGCTAAAGCTTTTCTAATGTCAAGTATCATTTCCTTAGACCATGAGATTGTGCAACTCCCGAATACCGTAGGAATACTTTGGGTGTGCCAAATGTCACAACGTAACTGGGTGGCTATGAAGGTGCACTACGGGTATCTCCGAAAGTGTCTGTTGGGTTGGCACAAATCGAGACTAGGATTTGTCACTCCGTGTAAACGGAGAGGTATCTCTGGGCCCACTCGGTAGGACATCATCATAATGTGCACAATGTGACCAAGGAGTTGATCATGGGATGATGTGTTACGGAACAAGTAAAAGAGACTTGCCGGTAACGAGATTGAACAAGGTATCGGGATACCGACGATCGAATCTCGGGCAAGTACAATACCACTAGACAAAGGGAATTGTATACGGGATTGATCGAATCCTCGACATCGTGGTTCATCCGATGAGATCGTCGTGGAACATGTGGGAACCAATATGGGTATCCAGATCCCGCTGTTGGTTATTGACCGGAGAACGTCTCGGTCATGTCTGCATGGTTCCCGAACCCGTAGGGTCTACACACTTAAGGTCGATGACGCTAGGGTCATAAAGGAAGTTTGTATGTGGTTACCGAATGTTGTTCGGAGTCCCGAATGAGATCCCGGACGTCACGAGGAGTTCTGGAATGGTCCGGAGGTAAAGATTTATATATGGGAAGTCCTGTTTTGGTCACCGGAAAAGTTTCGGGTTTTATCGGTAACGTATCGGGACCACCGGGAGGGTCCCGGGGGTCCACCAAGTGGGGCCACAAGCCCCGGAGGGCTGCATGGGCCAAGTGTGGGAGGGGACCAGCCCCAGGTGGGCTAGTGCACCCCCCCACCAAGTCCCAAGGCACAAGGGAGAGTGGAAGGGGGCAAACCCTAGGCTCAGATGGGCCTAAGGCCCACCTAGCAGTGCGCCCCCCTCTCTCCCCCCTTGACCGCCCCCCTAGATGGGATCTAGGGCTGGCCGCCACCCCTAGGGGTGGAAACCTAGGTGGGGGCACAGACCCTCCCCTCCCCTATATATACTTGAGGTTTTGGGCTGCCATACACACGAGTTCCTCTCGTTCTTAGCGCAGCCCTACCCCTCTCCCTCCTCGTCTCTTGCGGTGCTTGGCGAAGCCCTGCTGGAGTACCACGCTCCTCCACCACCACCACGCCGTTGTGCTACTGCTGGATGGAGTCTTCCTCAACCTCTCCCTCTCTCCTTGCTGGATCAAGGCATGGGAGACGTCGTTAGGCTATACGTGTGTTGAACGCGGAGGTGCCGTCCGTTCTGCACTAGGATCTCCGGTGATTTGGATCACGACGAGTACGACTCCTTCAACCCGTTCTCTTGAGCGCTTCCGCATAGCGATCTACAAGGGTATGTAGATGCACTCTCCTTCCCCTTGTTGCTAGTTTCTCCATAGATAGATCTTGGTGACACGTAGGAAAATTTTGAATTTCTGCTACGTTCCCCTACAGTGGGATCAGAGCTAGGTCTATGCGTAGTTCCTATGCACGAGTAGAACACAAAGTAATTGTGGGCATTGATTTTGTTCAATATGCTTACCGTTACTAGTCCAATCTTGATTCGGCGGCATTGTGGGATGAAGCGGCCCGGACCGACCTTACACGTACTCTTACGTGAGACTGGTTCCACCAACTGACATGCACTAGTTGCATAAGGTGGCTAGCGGGTGTCTGTCTCTCCCACTTTAGTCGGATCGGATTCGATGAAAAGGGTCCTTATGAAGGGTAAATAGCAATTGGCATATCACGTTGTGGTTTTTGCGTAGGTAAGAAACGTTCTTGCTAGAAACCCATAGCAGCCACGTAAAACATGCAAACAACAATTAGAGGATGTCTAACTTGTTTTTGCAGGGTATGCTATGTGATGTGATATGGCCAAGAAGAATGTGATGAATGATATGTGATGTATGAGATTGATCATGTTCTTGTAATAGGAATCACGACTTGCATGTCGATGAGTATGACAACCGGCAGGAGCCATAGGAGTTGTCTTTATTAATTGTATGATCTGCGTGTCATTGAACAACGCCATGTAATTACTTTACTTTATTGCTAACCGGTAGCCATAGTAGTAGAAGTAATAGTTGGCGAGCAACTTCATGGAGATACGATGATGGAGATCATGGTGTCATGCCGGTGACAAGATGATCATGGAGCCCCAAGATGGAGATCAAAGGAGCTATATGATATTGGCCATATCATGTCACTATTATTTGATTGCATGTGATGTTTATCATGTTATTGCATCTTGTTTACTTAGAACGACGGTAGTAAATAAGATGATCCCTCATAATAATTTCAAGAAAGTGTTCCCCCTAACTGTGCACCATTGCGACAGTTCGTTGTTTCGAAGCACCACGTGATGATCGGGTGTGATAGATTCTAACGTTCACATACAACGGGTGTAAGACAGATTTACACATACAAACACTTAGGTTGACTTGACGAGCCTAGCATGTACAGACATGGCCTCGGAACACAGAAGACCGAAAGGTCGAACATGAGTCGTATAGAAGATACGATCAACATGAAGATGTTCACCGATGTTGACTAGTCCGTCTCACGTGATGATCGGACACGGCCTAGTTGACTCGGATCATGTAATCACTTAGATGACTAGAGGGATGTCTATCTGAGTGGGAGTTCATAAGATGAACTTAATTATCCTGAACATAGTCAAAAGGTCTTCGCAAATTATGTCGTAGCTCGCGCTTCACTTCTACTGTTTAGATATGTTCCTAGAGAAAATTTAGTTGAAAGTTGATAGTAGCAATTATGCGGACTAGGTCCGTAAACTGAGGATTGTCCTCATTGCTTCATAGAAAGGCTTATGTCCTTAATGCACCGCTCAGTGTGCTGAACCTCGAACGTCGTCTGTGGATGTTGCGAACATCTAACATACACATTTTGATAACTACGTGATAGTTCAGTTAAACGGTTTAGAATTGAGGCACCGAAGATGGAGATCAAAAGGAGCAAAATGATATTGGCCATATCATGTCACTATTTGATTGCATGTGATGTTTATCATGTTTATGCATCTTGTTTAGTTAGAACGACGGTAGTAAATAAGATGATCCCTTACAACAATTTCAAGAAGTGTTCTCCCCTAACTGTGCACCGTTGCTAAAGTTCGTCGCTTCTAAGCACCACGTGATGATCGGGTGTGATGGATTCTTACGTTCCCATACAACAGGTGTAAGACAGATTTACACACGCGAAACACTTAGGGTTAACTTGACGAGCCTAGCATGTACAGACATGGCCTCGGAACACGGAGACCGAAAGGTCGAACATGAGTCATATAGTAGATACGATCAACATGAAGATGTTCACCGATGATGACTAGTCCGTCTCACGTGATGATCGGACACGACCTAGTTGACTCGGATCATGTAATCCCTTAGATGACCAGAGGGATGTCTATCTAAGTGGGAGTTCATAAGATGAACTTAATTATCCTGAACATAGTCAAAAGATCTTTGGAAATTATGTCGTAAGCTCGCGCTTTAGTTCCACTTTTGGATATGTTCCTAGAGAAAATATAGTTGAAAGTTGATAGTAGCGATTATGCGGACAGTAGAAAGCTTATGTCCTTAATGCACCGCTCAGTGTGCTGAACCCCAAACATCGTTTGTGGATGTTGCGAACATCGGACATACATGTTTTGATAACTACGTGATAGTTCAGTTAAATGGTTTAGAGTAGAGGCACCAAAGACGTTTTTGAAACATCGCGAAACATATGAGATGTTTCGAGGGATGAAATTGGGATTTCAGGCTTGTGCCCACGTCAAGAGGTATAAGACCTCCGACGATTTTCTTAGCCTGCAAACCAAGGGAGAAAAGCTCAATTGTTGAGCTAGTGCTCAGATTGTCTGAGTACAACAATCATTTGAATCGAGTGGGAGTTGATCTTCCAGATGGAGATGGTGATATTTCTCCGAAGTCATTACCACCAAGCTGCTAGAGCTTCATGATGAACTATAATATATCAGGGACATATATGATGATCCTTGAGATATTCGCGATGTTTGACACCACAAAAGTAGAAATCAAGAAGGAGCATCAATTGTTGATGGTTAGTGAAACCACTAGTTTCAAGAAGGGCAAGGGCAAGAAGGGATACTTCATGAAACAGCAATTCAGCTGCTGCTCTAGTGGAGAAACCCAAGGTTGAACCCAAACCCGAGACTGAGTGCTTCTATAATACGGGAAACAGCCACTGGAGCAGAATTACCCTAGATACTTGGTAGATGAGAAGGCTAGCAAGGTCGGTAGAAGTATATTGAATATACATTGTGTTAATGTGTACTTTACTAGTACTCCTAGTAGCACCAGGGTATTAGAGACTGGTTCGGTTACTAAGTGTTAGTAACTCGAAATAAAAGCTACGGAATAAACAGAGACTAGCTAAAAGGTGAGATGACGATATGTGTTGGAAGTATTTCCAAGGTTGATCAAATATCGTACGCTCCCTCTACCATCAAGATTGGTGTTTGCGTTGAGCATAGACATGATTGGATTATTTCTATCGCAATACGGTTATTCATTGAAAGAGAATAATGGTTACTCTGTTTATTTGAATAATACCTTCAATGGTCTTGCACCTAAAATGAATGGTTTATTGAATCTCGATCGTAGTGATACACATGTTCATGCCAAAAGATATAAGATAGTAATGATAGTACCACCTACTTGTGGCACTGCCACGTAAGTCATATCGGTATAAAACGCACGAAGAAGCTCCATGTTGATGGATCTTTGGGCTCACTCATTTTTGAAAAGTTTGAGACATGCAAACCATGTCTATTGGTGTATATGCATGAAGAAACTCCATGCAAATGGACCGTTTGGACTCACTTGATTATTGAATCACTTGAGACATGCAAATCATACCACATGGGCAAGATGACTGAAAGCCTCGTTTTCAGTAAAATGGAACTAGAAAGCAACTTGTTGGAAGTAATACATTTTGATGTGTGCAGTCCAATGAGTGCTGAGGCATGTAGTGGATATCGTTATGTTCTTACTTCACAGATGATTTGAGTAGATGTTGAGTATATTTACTTGATGAATCATGAGTCTGAATTATTGAAAGGTTCAAGTAATTTCAGGGTGAAGTTGAAAGATCGTCGTGACAAGAGGATAAAAGATCTATGATATGATCATAGAGATGAATATCTGAATTACGAGTTTGGCACAGAATTAAGACATTGTGGAAATTGTTTCACAACTAATACAGCCTGGAACACCATAGTGTTATGGTGTGTCCGAACATCATAACTGCACCTTATTGGATATGATGCATACCATGATGTCTCTTATCGAATTACCACGATAGTTTATGGGTTAGGCATTAGAGACAACCACATTTACTTTAAATAGGGCACCACGTAATTCCGATGAGATGACACCGTATGAACTATGGTTTAGAGAAACCTAAGCTGTCATTTCTTAAAAGTTTGGGGCTGCGACGCTTATGTGAAAAAGTTTCAGGCTGATAAGCTCGAACCCAAAGCAGATAAATGCATCTTCATAGGACACCCAAAACAGTTGGGTATACCTCCTGTCTCAGATCCGAAAGCAATAAGGGATTGTTTCTAGAATCGGGTCCTTTCTCGAGGAAAAGTTTCTCTCAAAGGAATTGAGTGGGAGAATGGTGGAGACTTGATGAGGTTATTGAACCGTCACTTCAACTAGTGTATAGCAGGGCACAAAGAGTTGTTCCTGTGGCACCTACACCAATTGAAGTGGAAGCTTATGATATTGTTCATGAGACTTCGGATCAAGTCACTCCCAAACCTCGTAGGATGACAAGGATGCGTACTACTTCAGAGTGGTACGTAATCATGTCTTGGAAGTCATGTTGCTAGACAACAATGAACCTACGAGCTATGGAGAAGCGATGGTGGGCCCGGATTCCGATAAATGGCTCGAGGCCATAAAATCCGAGAGAGGATCCATGTATGAAAACAAAGTGTAGACTTTGGCAGAACGGCTCGATGGTCGTAAGGCTATTGAGTACAGATGGATTTTAAAAGGAAGACGGACAATGATGGTAAGTATCACCATTAAGAAAGCTCGACTTGTCGTTAAGATTTTTTTCCGACAAGTTCAAGGAGTTGACTATGATGAGACTTTCTCACTCGTAGCGATGCTAAGAGTCTGTTGGAATTATATTAGCGATTACTGCATTATTTATGAAATCTTGCAGATAGGATGTCAAAACATTGTTTCCTCGACGATTTTCTTGAGGAAAGGTTGTATGTGATACAACCGGAAGGTTTTGTCAATCCTGAAAGATGCTAATAAGTATGCAAAGCTCCAGCAATCCTTCTAAGGACTGGAGTAAGCATCTCGGAGTTGGAATGTATGCTTTGATGAGATGATCAAAGATTTTGGGTGTATACAAAGTTTATGAGAAACTTGTATTTCCAAAGAAGTGAGTGGGAGCACTATAGAATTTCTGATGAGTATGTGTTGTTAACATGTTGTTGATCGGAAATGATGTAGAATTTTTAGAAAGCATGCAGAGTTATTTGAAAAGTGTTTTTCAATGGAAAGCTTGGATTAAGCTACTTGAACGTTGAGCATCAAGATCTATAAGGATAGATCAAAACGCTTAATGGTACTTTAAAATGAGCACATACCTTGACATGATCTTGAAGGTGTTCAAGATGGATCAGTCAAAGAAGGAGTTCTTGCTTGAGTTGTAAGGTATGAAGTTAAGACTTAAAGCTCGACCATGGCAGAAGAAAGAGAAAGGACGAATGTCGTCCCCTATGTTTTTGTCATAGGTTCTATACGGTATGCCATGCTGAGTACCGCACCTGATGTGTGCCTTGCCACATGTCTGGCAAGAGAGTACAAAGGTGATCCAGGGTGGATCACTAGATAGCGGTCAAAAATTGTCCTTGGAGTAATAAGGACATGTTTCTCGATTATGGAGGTGATAAAGAGTTCGGCGTAAAGGGTTACATCGATGCAAGCTTTAACACCTATCCGAATGACTCTGAGTAGCAAACCGGATACGTATAGTGGAGCAACCATTTGGAATAGCTCCAAGTGGAGCGTGGAAGCAACATTTATAATATGACCTAGAGATTTGTGAAGTACATATGGATCTGAATGTTGCAGACCCGTTGACTAAAACCTCTCTCCCAAGCAAAACATGATCAAACCCAGAACTCATTGAGTCTTAATCACATGATGATGTGAACTAGTTTAGTGACACTAGTAAACTCTTTGGATGTTGGTCACATGGCGATGTGACCTGTGAGTGTTAATCACATGGTGATGTGAACTAGATTATTGACTCTAGTGCAAGTGGGAGACTGTTGGAAATATGCCCTAGAGGCAATAATAAATTGATTATTATTATATTTCCTTGTTCATGATAATCGTTTATTATCCATGCTAGAATTGTATTGATAGGAAACTCAGATACATGTGTGGATACATAAACAAGACTATGTCCCTAGTGAGCCTCTAGTTGACTAGCTCATTGATCAATAGATGGTTACGGTTTCCTAACCATGGACATTGGATGTCGTTGATGACGGGATCACATCATTAGGAGAATGATGTGATGGACAAGACCCAATCCTAAGCCTAGCACGTAGATCGTGTAGTTTGTTTGCTAAAGCTTTTCTAATGTCAAGTATCATTTCCTTAGACCATGAGATTGTGCAACTCCTGGATACCGTAGGAATACTTTGGGTGTGCCAAACGTCACAACGTAACCGGGTGGCTATGAAGGTGCACTACGGGTATCTCCGAAAGTGTCTGTTGGGTTGGCACAAATCGAGACTGGGATTTGTCACTCCGTGTAAACGGAGAGGTATCTCTGGGCCCACTCGGTAGGGCATCATCATAATGTGCACAATGTGACCAAGTAGTTGATCACGGGATGATGTGTTACGGAACGAGTAAAAGAGGCTTGCCGGTAACGAGATTGAACAAGGTATGAGGATACCGACGATCGAATCTCGGGCAAGTACAATACCGCTAGACAAAGGGAATTGTATACGGGATTGATCGAATCCTCGACATCGTGGTTCATCCGATGAGATCATCGTGGAACATGTGGGAACCAATATGGGTATCCAGATCCCGCTGTTGGTTATTGATCGGAGAACGTCTCGGTCATGTCTGCATGGTTCCCGAACCCGTAGGGTCTACACACTTAAGGTTCGATGACGCTAGGGTCATAAAGGAAGTTTGTATGTGGTTACCGAATGTTGTTCGGAGTCCCGGATGAGATCCCGGACGTCACGAGGAGTTCCGGAATGGTCCGAAGGTAAAGATTTATATATGGGAAGTCCTGTTTTGGTCACCAGAAAAGTTTCGGGTTTTATCGGTAACGTACCGGGACCACCGAGAGGGTCCCGGGGGTCCACCAAGTTGGGCCACAAGCCCCGGAGGGCTGCATGGGTGAAGTGTGGGAGGGGACCAGCCCTAGGTGGGCTGGTGCGCCCCCCCACCAAGGCCCAAGGTGCAAGGGAGAGTGTAAGGGGGCAAACCCTAGGCTCAGATGGGCCTAAGGCCCACCTAGTGGTGCGCCTGTTGGAAATATGCCCTAGAGGCAATAATAAAAGTGTTATTATTATATTTCTTTGTTCATGATAATAGTCTTTTATTCATGCTATAACTGTATTATCCGGAAATCGTAATACACGTGTGAATACATAGACCACAATATGTCCCTAGTGAGCCTCTAGTTGACTAGCTCGTTGTGATCAACAGATAGTCATGGTTTCCTGGCTATGGACATTGGATGTCGTTGATAACGGGATCACATCATTAGGAGAATGATGTGATGGACAAGACCCAATCCTAAGCCTAGCACAAAGATCGTGTAGTTCGTATGCTAAAGCTTTTCTAATGTCAAGTATCTTTTCCTTAGACCATGAGATTGTGCAACTCCCGGATACCGTAGGAATGCTTTGGGTGTACCAAACGTCACAACGTAACTGGGTGGCTATAAAGGTGCATTACAAGTATCTCTGAAAGTGTTTGTTGGGTTGGCACGAATCGAGACTGGGATTTGTCACTCCGTGTAAACGGAGAGGTATCTCTGGGCCCACTCGGTAGGACATCATCATAATGTGCACAATGTGACCAAGGGGTTGATCACGGGATGATGTGTTATGGAACGAGTAAAGAGACTTGCCGGTAACGAGATTGAACAAGGTATCGGTATACCGACGATCGAATCTCGGGCAAGTACTATACCGCTAGACAAAGGGAATTGTATACGGGATCGATTGAGTCCTTGACATCGTGGTTCATCCGATGAGATCATCGTGGAACATGTGGGAGCCAACATGGGTATCCAGATCCCGCTGTTGGTTATTGACCGGAGAATGTCTCGGTCATGTCTACATGTCTCCCGAACCCGTAGGGTCTACACACTTAAGGTTCGATGACGCTAGGGTTATAAAGGAAGTTTGTATGTGGTTACCGAATGTTGTTCGGAGTCCCGGATGAGATCCCGGACGTCACGAGGAGTTCCGGAATGGTCCGGAGGTAAAGATTTATATATGGGAAGTCCTGTTTTGGTCGCCGGAAAAGTTTCGCACTTTATCGGTATTGTACCGGGAGTGCCGGAAGGGGTCCGGGGGTCCACCGGGGGGGTCCACCTGCCCCGGGGGGCCACATGGGCTGTAGGGGGTGCGCCTTGGCCTATATGGGCCAAGGGCACCAACCCCAAGAGGCCCATGCGCCAAGGAAACTTGGGGAGGGAAGAGTCCTCAAAGGGGAAGGCACCTCCGAGGTGCCTTGGGGAGGATGGACTCCTCCCCCCCCTCTTGGCCGCACCCCTTCCTTGGAGGAAGGGGCAAGGCTGCGCCTCCCCCCTCTCCCTTGCCCCTATATATAGTGGAGGGGAGGGAGGGCATCCATACCTGAAGCCCTGGCGCCTCCCTCCCTCCCGTGACACCTCCTCCTCTCCTGTAGGTGCTTGGCGAAGCCCTGCAGGACTACCACACTCCTCCATCACCACCACGCCGTTGTGCTGCTGCTGGATGGAGTCTTCCTCAACCTCTCCCTCTCTCCTTGCTGGATCAAGGCGTGGGAGACGTCATCGGGCTGTACGTGTGTTGAACGCGGAGGTGCCGTCCGTTCGGCACTAGGATCTCCGGTGATTTGAATCACGACGAGTACGACTCCTTCAACCCCGTTCTCTTGAACGCTTCCGCTTAGTGATCTACAAGGGTATGTAGATGCACTCTCCTTCCCCTCGTTGCTGGTTTCTCCATAGATAGATCTTGGTGACACGTAGGAAAATTTTGAATTTCTGCTACGTTCCCCAACAGTGGCATCATGAGCTAGGTCTATTGCGTAGATTCTTTGCACGAGTAGAACACAAAGTAGTTGTGGGCGTTGATTTTGTTCAATATGCTTATCGTTACTAGTCCAATCTTGTTTCGACGGTATTGTGGGATGAAGCGGCCCAGACCGACCTTACATGTACTCTTACGTGAGACAGGTTCCACCGACTGACATGCAGTTGGTGCATAAGGTGGCTAGCGGGTGCCAGTCTCTCCCACTTTAGTCGGAACGGATTCGATGAAAAGGGTCCTTATGAAGGGTAAATAGCAATTGGCATATCACGTTGTGGTTTTGGGTAGGTAAGAAACGTTCTTGCTAGAAACCCATAGCAGCCACGTAAAACATGCAAACAACAATTAGAGGACGTCTAACTTGTTTTTGCAGGGTATGCTATGTGATGTGATATGGCCAAGAAGAATGTGATGAATGATATGTGATGTATGAGATTGATCATGTTCTTGTAATAGGAATCACGACTTGCATGTCGATGAGTATGACAACCGGCAGGAGTCGTAGGAGTTGTCTTTATTTATTGTATGACCTGCGTGTCATTGAACAACGCCATGTAATTACTTTACTTTATTGCTAACCGGTAGCCATAGTAGTAGAAGTAATAGTTGGCGAGACAATTTCATGAAGACACGATGATGGAGATCATGATGATGGAGATCATGGTGTCATGCCGGTGACGATGATGATCATGGAGCCCCGAAGATGGAGATCAAAAGGAGCAAAATGATATTGGCCATATCATGTCACTATTTGATTGCATGTGATGTTTATCATGTTTATGCATCTTGTTTAGTTAGAACGACGGTAGTAAATAAGATGATCCCTTACAACAATTTCAAGAAGTGTTCTCCCCTAACTGTGCACCGTTGCTAAAGTTCGTCGCTTCTAAGCACCACGTGATGATCGGGTGTGATGGATTCTTACGTTCCCATACAACGGGTGTAAGACAGATTTACACACGCGAAACACTTAGGGTTAACTTGACGAGCCTAGCATGTACAGACATGGCCTCGGAACACGGAGACCGAAAGGTCGAACATGAGTCATATAGTAGATACGATCAACATGAAGATGTTCACCGATGATGACTAGTCCGTCTCACGTGATGATTGGACACGACCTAGTTGACTCGGATCATGTAATCACTTAGATGACCAGAGGGATGTCTATCTAAGTGGGAGTTCATAAGATGAACTTAATTATCCTGAACATAGTCAAAAGATCTTTGCAAATTATGTCGTAAGCTCGCGCTTTAGTTCCACTTTTGGATATGTTCCTAGAGAAAATATAGTTGAAAGTTGATAGTAGCGATTATGCGGACAGTAGAAAGCTTATGTCCTTAATGCACCGCTCAGTGTGCTGAACCCCAAACATCGTTTGTGGATGTTGCGAACATCGGACATACATGTTTTGATAACTACGTGATAGTTCAGTTAAATGGTTTAGAGTAGAGGCACCAAAGACGTTTTTGAAACATCGCGGAACATATGAGATGTTTCGAGGGCTGAAATTGGGATTTCAGGCTCGTGCCCACGTCAAGAGGTATAAGACCTCCGACGATTTTCTTAGCCTGCAAACTAAGGGAGAAAAGCTCAATCGTTGGGCTAGTGCTCAGATTGTCTGAGTGCAAAAATCACTTGAATCGAGTGGGAGTTGATCTTCCAGATGAGATAGTGATGTTTCTCCAAAGTCATGGCCACCAAGCTACTAGAGCTTCGTGATGAACTATAACATATCAGGGATAGATATGATGATCCTTGAGGTATTCGCGATGTTTGACACCGCGAAAGTAGATCAAGAAGGAGCATCAATTGTTGATGGTTGGTGAAACCACTAGTTTCAAGAAGGGCAAGGGCAAGAAGGGATACTTCATGAAACGGCAAATCAGCTGCTGCTCTAGTGAAGAAACCCAAGGTTGAACCCAAACCCGAGACTAAGTGCTTCTGTAATAAGGGGAACAACCACTGGAGCAGAATTACCCTAGATACTTGGTAGATGAGAAGGCTGGCAAGGTCGATAGAAGTATATTGGATATACATTATGTTAATGTGTACTTTACTAGTACTCCTAGTAGCACCAGGGTATTAGATACCAGTTCGGTTGCTAAGTGTTAGTAACTCGAAATAAAGAGCTACGGAATAAACGGAGACTAGCTAAAGGTGAGATGACGATATGTGTTGAAAGTGTTTCCAAGTTTGATGTGATCAAACATCGCACGCTCCCTCTACCATCAAGATTAGTATTAAACCTGAAACAAATGGTTTATTGAATCTCGATCGTAGTGATACACATTTTCATGCCAAAAATTATAAGATAGTAATGATAGTACCACTTACTTGTGGCACTGTCATGTAAGTCATATTGGTATAAAACGCATGAAGAAGCTCCATGTTGATGGATCTTTGGACTCACTCATTTTTGAAAAGTTTGAGACATGCGAACCATGTCTATTGGTGCATACGCATGAAGAAACTCCATGCAGATGGATCGTTTAGACTCACTTGATTTTGAATCACTTGAGATATGCAAATCATACCACATGGACAAGATGACTGAAAAGCCTCGGTTTCAGTAAGATGGAACTAGATAGCAACTTGTTGGAAGTAACACATTTTGATGTGTGCAGTCCAATGAGTGCTGAGGCATGCGGTGAATATCGTTATGTTCTTACTTCACAGATGATTCGAGTAGATGTTGAGAATATTTACTTGATAAAACACAAGTCTAAATTATTGAATGGTTCAAGTAATTTCAGAGTGAAGTAGAAGATCATTGTGACAAAAGGATAAAATGTCTATGATATGATCATAGAGACGGATATCTGAGTTACAAGTTTTGGCACACAATTAAGACATTGTGGAAATTGTTTCGCAATTAATACTGCCTGGAACACCATAGTGTGATGGTGTGTCCGTACATCATAGTTGCACCCTATTGGATATGGTGCATACCATGATGTCTCTTATCGAATTACCACTATTGTTCATGGGTTAGGCATTAGAGACAACCACATTCACTTTAAATAGGGCACCACGTAATTCCGTTGAGACGACACCGTTTGGAAAAACCTAAGTTGTCGTTTCTTAAAGATTTGGGGCTGTGACGCTTATGTGAAAAAGTTTCAGGTTGATAAGCTCAAACCCAAAGCGGATAAAATGCATCTTCATAGGACACCCAGAACAGTTGGGTATACCTCCTAATTCAGATCCGAAAGCAATAGGGATTGTTTCTTGAATCGGGTCCTTTCTCGAGGAAAGGTTTCTCTCGAAAGAGTTGAGTGGGAGGATGGTGGAGACTTGATATGGTTATTGAACCATCACTTCAACCACTGTGTATCAGGACACAGGAAGTTGTTCATGTGGCACCTACACCAATTGAAGTAGAAGCTTATGATAGTGATCATGAAGTTTCGGATCAAGTCACTGCCGTACCTCGTAGGGTGACAAGGATACGTACTACTTCGGAGTGGTACAGTAATCCTGTCTTGAAGGTCATGAACCTACGAGCTATGGAGAAGCGATGGTGGGCCCAAATTCCGACAAATGGTTAGAAGCCATGAAATCCGAGATAGGATCCATGTATCATAACAAAGCATGGACTTTGGTGGACTTGCCCAATGATCGGCAAGCCATTAAGATAAATGGATCTTTAAGAAGAAGACGGACGTGGACGGTAATGTCACCGTCTATGAAGCTCGACTTCTGGCGAAGAGTTTTTTCACAAGTTCAAGGAGTTGACTACGATGAGATTTTCTCATCCGTAGCGATGCTTAAGTCCATCGGATTCATGTTAGCATTAGCTGCATTTATGAAATCTGGCAGATGGATGTCAAAACGAGTTTCCTTACCAGTTTTCATAAGGAAAGGTTGTATGTAATACAATCAGAAAGGTTTTGTCGATCCTAAAGATGCTAAAAGGTATGCTAGCTCTAGCGATCCTTCCATGGACTGGAGTAAGCATCTCGGAGTTGGAATGTACGCTTTGATAAGATGATCAAAGATTTTGGGTCTATACAAAGTTTATGAGAAACTTGTATTTCCAAAGAAGTGAGTGGGAGCACTATAGAATTTCTGATGAGTATATGTTGATTGACATGTTGATGATCAGAAATGATTTTCTAGAAAGCATATAGGGTTATTTGAAAGGTGTTTTTCAATAGAAAACCTGGATTAAGATACTTGAACATTGAGCATCAAGATCTATAAGGATAGATCAAAATGCTTAATAATACTTTCAAATGAGCACATACCTTGACATGATCTTGAAGGTGTTCAAGATGGATCAGTCAAAGAAGGAGTTCTTGCCTGAGTTGTAAGGTACGAAATTAAGACTTAAAGCTCGACCTCGGCAGAAAAGAGAGAAAGGACGAAGGTCGTCCCCTATGTTTTAGACGTAGGCTCTACAGTATGCTATGCTAAGTACCGCACCTGATGTGTGCCTTGCCACATATCTGGCAAGAGGGTACAAAGGCGATCAAGGAGTGGATCACCAGATAGCGGTCAAAATTATCCTTAGAGGAATAAGGATTTGTTTCTCGATTATGGAGGTGATAAAGAGTTCGGCGTAAAGGGTTACGTCGATGCAAGCTTTAACACCTATCCGAATGACTCTGAGCAGCAAACCGGATACGTATAGTGGAGCAACCATTTGGAATAGCTCCCAGTGAAGCGTGGAAGCAGCATTTACAATATGACCTAGAGATTTGCGAAGTACATACGGACCTGAATGTTGCAGACCCATTGACTAAAACCTCTCTTACAAGCAAAACATGATCAAACCCCAGAACTCAATGATTCTTAATCACATGATGATGTGAACTAGTTTAATGACACTAGTAAACTCTTTGGATGTTGGTCACATGGTGATGTGACCTGTCAGTGTTAATCACATGGTGATGTGAACTAGATTATTGACTCTAGTGCAAGTGGGAGACTGTTGGAAATATGCCCTAGAGGCAATAATAAAAGTGTTATTATTATATTTCTTTGTTCATTATAATAGTCTTTTATTCATGCTATAACTGTATTATCCGGAAATCGTAATACACGTGTGAATACATAGACCACAATATGTCCCTAGTGAGCCTCTAGTTGACTAGCTCGTTGTGATCAACAGATAGTCATGGTTTCCTGGCTATGGACATTGGATGTCGTTGATAACGGGATCACATCATTAGGAGAATGATGTGATGGACAAGACCCAATCCTAAGCCTAGCACAAAGATCGTGTAGTTTGTATGCTAAAGCTTTTCTAATGTCAAGTATCTTTTCCTTAGACCATGAGATTGTGCAACTCCCGGATACCGTAGGAATGCTTTGGGTGTACCAAACGTCACAACGTAACTGGGTGGCTATAAAGGTGCATTACAGGTATTTCCGAAAGTGTTTGTTGGGTTGGCACGAATCGAGACTGGGATTTGTCACTCCGTGTAAACGGAGAGGTATCTCTGGGCCCACTCGGTAGGACATCATCATAATGTGCACAATGTGACCAAGGGGTTGATCACGGGATGATGTGTTACGGAACGAGTAAAGAGACTTGCCGGTAACGAGATTGAACAAGGTATCGGTATACCGACGATCGAATCTCGGGCAAGTACTATACCGCTAGACAAAGGGAATTGTATACGGGATCGATTGAGTCCTTGACATCGTGGTTCATCCGATGAGATCATCGTGGAACATGTGGGAACAACATGGGTATCCAGATCCCGCTGTTGGTTATTGACCGGAGAACGTCTCGGTCATGTCTACATGTCTCCCGAACCCGTAGGGTCTACACACTTAAGGTTCGATGACGCTAGGGTTATAAAGGAAGTTTGTATGTGGTTAACGAATGTTGTTCGGAGTCTCGGATGAGATCCGGACGTCACGAGGAGTTCCGGAATGGTCCGGAGGTAAAGATTTATATATGGGAAGTCCTGTTTTGGTCGCCGGAAAAGTTTCGCACGTTATCGGTATTGTACCGGGAGTGCCGAAAGGGGTCCGGGGGTCCACCGGGGGGGTCCACCTGCCCCGGGGGGCCACATGGGCTGTAGGGGGTGCGCCTTGGCCTATATGGGCCAAGGGCACCAACCCCAAGAGGCCCATGCGCCAAGGAAACTTGGGGAGGGAAGAGTCCTCAAAGGGGAAGGCACCTCCGAGGTGCCTTGGGGAGGATGGACTCCTCCCCCCCTCTTGGCCGCACCCCTTCCTTGGAGGAAGGGGCAAGGCTGCGCCTCCCCCCTCTCCCTTGCCCCTATATATAGTGGAGGGGAGGGAGGGCAGCCATACCTGAAGCCCTGGCGCCTCCCTCCCTCCCGTGACACCTCCTCCTCTCCCGTAGGTGCTTGGCGAAGCCTTGCAGGACTACCACGCTCCTCCATCACCACCACGCCGTTGTGCTGCTGCTGGATGGAGTCTTCCTCAACCTCTCCCTCTCTCCTTGCTGGATCAAGGCGTGGGAGACGTCACCGGGCTGTACGTGTGTTGAACGCGGAGGTGCCGTCCGTTCGGCACTAGGATCTCCGGTGATTTGAATCACGACGAGTACGACTCCTTCAACCCCGTTCTCTTGAACGCTTCCGCTTAGCGATCTACAAGGGTATGTAGATGCACTCTCCTTCCCCTCGTTGCTGGTTTCTCCATAGATAGATCTTGGTGACACGTAGGAAAATTTTGAATTTCTGCTACGTTCCCCAACAGCGCCCCCCTCTCTCCCCCCTTGGCCACCCCCCTAGATGGGGTCTAGGGCTGGCCGCCACCCCTAGGGGTGGAAACCTAGGTGGGGGTGCAGCCCCTCCCCTCCCCTATATATACTTGAGGTTTTGGGCTGCCATACACATGAGTTCCTCTCCTTCTTAGCGCAGCCCTACCCCTCTCCCTCCTCGTCTCTTGCGGTGCTTGGCGAAGCCCTGCTGGAGTACCACGCTCCTCCACCACCACCACGCCGTTGTGCTGCTGCTGGATGGAGTCTTCCTCAACCTCTCCCTCTCTCCTTGCTGGATCAAGGCATGGGAGACGTCGTCGGGCTGTACGTGTGTTGAACGCGGAGGTGCCGTCCGTTCTGCACTAGGATCTCCGGTGATTTGGATCACGACGAGTACGACTCCTTCAACCCGTTCTCTTGAACGCTTCCGCATAGCGATCTACAAGGGTATGTAGATGCACTCTCCTTCCCCTTGTTGCTAGTTGCTCCATAGATAGATCTTGGTGACACGTAGGAAAATTTTGAATTTCTGCTACGTTCCCCTACAGAATTCTACATGGACCTCATGGTAATGGTCGATACTTATCTATTGCCCTAAGAATATATCTAAGAATGGCCGGTGTGGTATTCTAACATCGTCCTTAGTTTGAGTAGAGATTGAGATAACTGCTTGCATAGAAATTTGTCAAATTGATGCCATTGAAGATATTATGCATTCACCAAAACTGCAAAGTGAACTTATATTTTGATTGGGTGTGCTTTGGCTTATTAGTTTTCAGAATTTACGTAAGGCCAAATCATGGTTGATTTTATTATTGAGCATCATATTGACATCATGCATAATATTGATTTTAACTTGATCTCTCTAGTACCATGGAGATTATATATTGATGGTTAAATTTGTAGCAATGGCCAAGGTGTTGGTGTTGTTTATATATCTCCTTATGGTGCTATTTTGTGAAGCCTCGTGCCGCTTGAAATATTTATGCACAAATGATCAAAGACGAATATGCATTGTTATTCAGATTATAGATTTTCCTTGCTATAGGTGCTATACATATTGAGGCTTTCGGTGATTCATTATTGGTAGTGCAACAAATATTCAATGGTTATCGATGTTTTGACTAATCACTTTTAGCTTATGTTGAGGTATGTCTAGACATAAAATTTACCTTGGGTTGTTTTGATATTCTTCATATATCTAGACATGACAATTGGAGAGAGTTGGCATAGCAAGCATTCGGCTACCATGTTGGTCATGGTGTATTGCACATCTATCAATAGCCGATGCTTATTCTTGCCAACATAGGTAAGGCCGAATTGGAGCTCACCATCTCGGCCACTAATGAAAATTTTATGCAGACGAAGTAAGGATTGAAGGAAGTTCATTCTTGATTATCTGCAAAATCCTAGCGAAAGGGGGATGAATATGGTTCGGAGGATGGTTTTGGTCTATGGAACCTTACCACTGGATTGTTATAGAAGCTAAGAAGTTTTCACCCAAGTTTGCATCAAGAGGTTCAAACAAGCAATGGCCGATATATACTTATCGTCCTAAGAACATGCAAAATGGCCGATTGAGTGTTGACATCATCCTTAGAAAAAGCATTGTGGAAGTTATTTTTCAGCACACAAGTTTGCCGAAAAATAGGGGGGCATGTGTTGACACCAGATTTTGACACGGCCAAAAACTTAATTAAGATAGCCTCAAATGGAGAAGTGCTCAAAGTGAGAAAGTTTCGTATCGTCAAAAGGAGAAACTTTCATATTTGGGCCATAGCCATCTGGTCTCATCCCTAAGGCCGAAGTTGTGTTTGAAGTACTTAGATTTTGTATTCAGAACACTATTCGGCTGATTACGCCCCCAAGATGACCCCATATGAGAGATTTTTCTACACTAATTGTCTTCGTCTCGTCGAGATGATCGATTTCGATATATAAAACGTCTAAATCGGAGTTCGTATGCAAAAGTTAAAGCCAAAACAGTGTGCTGCATAAGTTTGCCCCGGAAGTTCCGGGCAAAACTTCCGGGGAGGTTCCGGGCTAAACCGAAAGTTTGCATGCGGTGCGCCCCGAAAACTAGAATTTTAACATTGTTTGCAGATTTGCGGGGCTGATTTCGACATCAAGATGACCTCGGATGAAAAAGTGACCAACTGATGAGTTTCTCTCTATTGCAAGATCTACAACTTTGCTTTTGGGACCATTGTCATCCGATGTGGTATGCAACCTGCAAATTCAGTGCAAGAGGGCTACTTGATATAATTTCAGCCCGGAAGTTCCGGACCTCGTAGTCCAAGTTAGGGTAACTTTTGATGATTTGGACTAGATTTGAGTCCTTTTATTGTACGGGAAGTCCAGCCGCCTCATATATATGTAAGGGGTGACGGCCGATTGAACAACACACAATCGATCTATCAATATATCACTTTTTACCTTTACCTTTATCTCTCTCCCTTGTTCTTCTTCTTCCTCGTTCTTCGTTTGCAGGGCGGCGAACCTCGAGGCCCTAGGGGCAATCAGGTTGACCTAGGGCAGCCCATAGCCGCCGCGTGCCCCGATGGGGTCCCTCCCGGGAGTGTGGGGTTTCGGGTCCTCAAACGTTCTCTCCGGTCGTCTTGCGAACCGTGCTTCCGGTGAGACTCCTTCGACGTGAGCTGCGGTGCATCACCCCTGGCGTCAAGGGTACACGTGACGTGTTTGTGTGCGAACAACCTTACGACGTACAAAAAGCTGGCGAGGTAAGGTGGTACATGAATAAGACAGAGCGGGAATGCTCAGCCCCAATCTATCTAGGGATCAAGGAGGCATAAAGTTCACGATGTCCTTGGCCCCGGCGGTGGCCCGTGCCCGAGTGTCATCCTTGATGACTTGAAGAAGATTCGTGGTAGAGGGGTGCACGTTGTCGAAGATGCCTGCATTGCGATGGCACCAGAAAATGGGCAATGGAAAAGAAAGTGGTCCATGGTTTCCAGCAGTTGGTTGCAGAAGATGCGGCGTTCATCATGCGGAAGGCCATGCCGCGCAAGGCGGGCCGCAGACCAACAACAATCCTGACCCGCGAGCCACACAAAGAAACGGATTCACAGGGAAGCCCACGTGCGCGAGATGAGCTTCCAGTGGGGCGCGATAGTGGAGCCAGCAAACATGGCTCGGTAGCAAGAACTCGCAGTGTAGACGCCCGAGTCAGTCCACTTCCACCGGAGCACGTCGGGGTTAGGAGATAGGGTGATGATACGTCTCCAACGTATCTATAACTTTTTATTGTCCCATGCTATTATATTATCAACCTTGGATGTTTTATATGCATTTGTATGCTATTTTATATGATTTTTGGGACTAACCTATTAACCTAGAGCTCAGTGCCAGTTTCTGTTTTTTCCTTGTGTAGATGTATGAATTGCACGACGTATGTATTCGGTGCAATGTGCACGGTATATATAAGTACAAGGTGGGTGAGGGAGTCCTGGACTAAGGGGTCCTCGGGCGTCTGGCCTGTTATCTATGGGCCGGACTGATGGGCTGTGAAGACATCAAGGCCGAAGAATGCACCATGTCCGGATTGGACTCTACTTGGCGTGGAAGGCAAGCTTGGCGACCGAAGATTCCTTCTTATGTAACCGACTCCATGTAAACCCTAGATCCCCTTGGTGTCTATATAAACCGAAGGGGATAGTCCGGAAAGGACACCACATATACTCATTACCATATGCATAGGCTAGACGTCTAGGGTTTAGTCATTACGATCTCGTGGTAGATCAACTCTTGTAATACTCATATTCATCAAGATCAATCAAGCAGGAAGTCGGGTATTACCTCCATAGAGAGGGCCCGAACCTAGGTAAACATCGTGTCCCCTGTCTCCTGTTACCATCGATCCTAGACGCACAGTTCGGGACCCCCTACCCGAGATCCGCCGGTTTTGACACCGACATTGGTGCTTTCATTGAGAGTTCCACTGCGTCGTCGATGAAAGGCTCGATGGCTCGCCTTGTCATTAAAGACAATATTACCGCAGGGGTAGTTTTGGCCTCGGGCCAAACCCTTCGGCAGGGCGACTTTACTATGATCGCCCGTTCGGCCGCAGCGCCGACGATGACCTCTCGGGCCATCGAAAATCCCTTTCGCGTCAACTCCGAGCACTCCAAGCAGATGGATCCGGTTGAGTTTTCGTCCTTAAACGAGCTCCTGGATCACATGCCGCTTTGGGAATCGCCACAGATTATGATCAGATCGGGCCTAAAACCGATCAGGGAGAAACCGAAACTCCTCCGGTCACCGACCAGATCGCGGGAGTCCTGGAGCAGGACGGCGAGTCTTCTTCTATATGGAAGACGGACTACGTTTGGGTCGCCGTTCATAAAGAGCCGGATACTCACCCAAGAAAGGACGCAACCCAGCCCTCCGAACATAGTATCGGACAACGGTTTCAAGCAATTAGAAGATATTTCGGAACCCGGACTGTCTAGTCCGGAAGGTCGTCGGACTCCGGACAACCGGTTAGGTCGGGGTTCGGATTTAATTCCACCCACCCGCCCGGACATAGAGGCTTTCATGAGCATAAAACAACAATCTCAGGAGAAGGTCCACCACTTTTTGGGCCAGATTCCTCCTTGTCGAGGACAAGGTAAAAGATTGCCGCGATGAGGACGCAATATCAGCATTCTGCAAAAACTGTGCGGACGAAGGAATCCTCAATGCCATCAATCGACATCGCATACTAAAATTTGCTGACATAGCAACCATCGTACAAAAGTACTGCGTGATGGAACCGCCTGGGAAACTCAGGCAGCTCACTGGGAACCACCAGTCCCAAACCCACTCCCCCTATAGGCGAAAAGGGTGTACCCTCGGGGCACGCCCAGTCCAACAGTCAAAAAACACAAAGCCGCTATACGGCACGACATCGTTCTAGAAGGGTGGCTCGATGGCCCATGCAAAATACATACAATAACAAATGTCGTGGCAACCCACAGCCTTAGAGCATGTTGGATACTACGACAGGTAGCCAAGAGCGGCGAGGACATCCTTATCAAGGACGCCCCGGAACAACACCCCCAGAAGACGACGACCCAAGAGTCTTCGAGACATTCGCTTCAAATAACAAGCGCAAAAGGGCACTTCGCGAGCTCAACGAAGTCTGCCAAATTGCTGTAATAAACCCATGGAATGACACAGCTATCACATTCAACGCCGGTGACGAACCAAAGTACAGAACAACACGAGCACCAGCCACGTTAGTCCTTATCCCCCATCATGGATGGGTTTCGACTCACTAAGGTCCTCATGGACGGCGGCAGCGGACTAAATCTCATTTATGAGGACACACTCCATAAAATGGAAATATTCAGGAGCCGCATCAAACAAAGTAACACAACCTTCCGGGGAATTATTCCTAGTCGGGAGGCGCGGTGCGCGGGCAAAATCACACTTGACGTGGTATTCGGATCACCGGAGAACTATCGGTCCGAAGAAATAACCTTCCAAGTGGCCCCTTTCAGCAGCGGATATCACGCCCTGTTAGGGCGGGATGCTTTTACACGCTTCCAAGCTATACCTCACTACAGATATATGAAGCTCAAAATGCCCGGACCAAACAGTATAATCACTCTCGTCAGTGATCCGGACACAGCACTCCGTGCTGAAAACAAAACCGCATCCCTGGCCCTGGAGGCGCTATCCGAAGCCCTCGCGGCTGAAGAATTAACCGCACTATGCTCCACAGTGGACAGGGACGATGTGATCCTCGACAGACGCTCCAAATCCACCTTGTTTAAACCGGCAGAAGAAATAATCAAATTCCAGGTCCACCCAACGGACCCCAAGAAGACGGCATCCATCGGAGCTCAACTAAACCCAACAGTTGACGCCGCACTACGAGAATTCCTGCGCGAAAACTAGGACATACTTGCCTGGCACCCTTCGGATATGCCAGGGATCCCACACAAGCTGGCGAACATAGCCTCAATATATTAAAGGGGTTTAAACCGGTTAAGCAAGCACTGCGGCGCTTTTCCGAACCCAAGCGACAAGCCGTGGGGGAGGAGCTGGCCAAACTCATCGAGGCCAGATTCATTAGAGAAATCAAACATCCGGACTGGCTGGCAAACCTGGTGATGGTACCAAAGAAGGACAAATCCTGGCGCCTGTGCGTCGATTTCAAAGACCTCAACAAAGCCTTCCCTAAGGATCCCTTCCCCCTCCCCCGCATTGATCAAATCATTGATGCCATCGTAGGACATGACTCATTGTGTTTCCTCGATGCATACTCCGGATACCATCAAATCAAAATGAAGGAATCCGATCAAGCTGCAATAGCATTTTATTACCCCATACGGGCCATTCTGCTTCAATACCATGCCCTTTGGGCTCAAGAACGCCGGCGCCACATACCAACGCATGATTAAAACAAGCCTTGAGAAGAAGATTGGCAAAACAGTAGAAGCTTATGTTGATGACGTCGTCATCAAAACCAGGCACATGGAAACACTAATAGACGACTTACCTCTTACATTCGACAACCTCAGGGCGTATGACATTAAGCTCAACCCGGAAAAGTGTGTCTTCGGCGTCCCCTATAACACCCTCGATGCGACTATAGCTCCCACGTGTCGAGGCACGACTTAGAGACATAATCGCATTGAAGGCATATGTCGCAAGTTAGGCAATCTTCACAACATCCCATGTAATATGAATAATAAAGGGGAGAACATAGTTGGCTTACACTCGCCACGTCACATCAGAGTACATAAATAACATCCATCATTCAAACACTCATGGCCTGACTACGGCGCCAAAAAATAGAAAAGAACCCAACATGCGACAAGGCCCTGAATCGAACCCCAACTAGGCACCACTACTGATCATCAGGAAAAGACACGTAGTAACACTGAGAGTCCTCTTCAAACTCCCACTTCAGCTCGTACTCATCACCTGGAGTGGAAACACCTGGACATGCATCTGGAGTTATAGTATCTGTGAGCCACAGGGACTCAGCAATCTCGCACCCTCGTGATCAAGACTATTTAAGCTTATAGGAAGGAAAAGGCAAATGTATGTAGAACTGCAGCAAGCGACTAGCATATATGGTGGCTAACTTATTCGCAAAAGAGAGTGAGAAGAGGAGGCAAAGCGCGATCGAGAAACTAGAGAGCAACCTGCGCAAACATTACTCCAACACCGTGTCCACTTCTTGGACTCCGCCGAGAAGAGGCCATCACGGTAACACACCCAGTTGATTCATTTTAATTAAATAAGGTTCACATTATCTACAACTGGACATTAACAAATTCCCATCCGCCCATAACCGCGGGCACGGCTTTCGAAAGTTCAATCCCTGCAAGGGAGTCCCAACTTAGCCCATGACAAGCTCTCACGGTCAACGAAGGAACAGACCTCCTCCCAAGACGTTCCGATCAGACTCGGTATCTCGGTAACTCAAGACACTTCGACAGGTTAAAACAAGACCAGCAACACCGCCCGAATGTGCTGACAAATCCCGATAGGAGCTGCACATATATCTTTCTCAGGGCACACTCAGATTGTCTTAGGTACGGGTAGGCCAGCCCAGAGTTGCCCCTGGTGGCCACCGGCAGCTGACAGGTGGACCAACACTCAGAGGAGCACTGACCCGGGGGGGGGGGTTAAAATAAGATGACCCTTGAGTCTGCAGAACCCAAGGGAAAGAAAAGGCTAGGTGGCAAATGGTAAAACCAAGGTTGGGCATTGCTGGAAAAGCTTTAATCAAGGCGAAATATCAAGGGGTTCCCATTATAACCCAACCGCGTAAGGAACACAAAATCCGGGAACATAACACCGATATGACGGAAAACTAGGGCGGCAAGAGTGGAACAAAACACTAGGCGAGAGGCCGAGCCTTCCACCCTTTACCAAGTATATAGATGCATTAAGATAACATAGCAATATAATGATATCCCAACAAGTAAATAAATGTTCCAACAAGGAACGGCTCCAATCTTCACCTGCAACTAGCAACGCTATAAGAGGGGCTGAGCAAAGCGGTAACATAGCCAATCAACGGTTTGCTAGGACATGGTGGGTTAGAGGTTTGACATGGCAATTGGGAGGCTGACAAGCAAAAGGTAGGCATCGTAGCATTGGCATAGCAAGAGCGAGCAAACTAGCATAGCAAAGATAGTAGTGATTTCGAGGGTATGATCATCTTGCCTACACAGTTGTCAGAGTTGACTGGATCCTCACAAGCGAACTCAACGGGCTCCTCGGTAGCGAACTTGTCTCCCGGTTCTACCCAAACAAGACAAACAAGAAACAAGGATACAATCAACCACGTGCAAGACCAAGCAATATGATGAAATGAAGATATGCTATGCGGGATGCGATGCGGGATGCAAAATGCAAGATATGACAGGAAAAGCATGAACCTGGCCTCAACTTGGAATTCCAAGTGTGCCACTGGAAATATGATATGAAATCTCTTGAAAACGATATAAAGAACGCCGGAATCGGAGTTACGGTTTGGAAATGGCAAGCGTTTTAAGAATGACACCGGTCTACGATTTACAGCAAGTAGGCATCTAAATGCAATGAGATGAACATGCTACAGCCACCAAACATGACAACAAAATACATGGAAGGGATGAACACAAGATGCTTAACAAAAGACTAACACTGAGCCACGGCCAATTCATTCATTATGAGGTTCAAACAAGCATGGCAAAAACGCAAATGCATAACAGATTCCGGACTTAGTGAAATTAACACTTGTCTGAAATTTCAGATCACGAAGCCCTCTTCAGAGCAGCAAAACAACATGATACATGACCTAACTAAGACAATTAAGAACATGGCATGAAGCTACTCAACAAGATTAACAAAATACCCAAAGTGACCTGGGGCCAAAAGGGTTCATAATATATATTAACGGGCACACGAACATAGCTAAAACACAATCAGTTTTCAGACTTAGTGAAAACTGAGACATGCTGAAATATAACTCACGAAGGCATGTAAACGAGCTCGATGCACTCACCATGGTGCAAGTCATGGCAAGACAAGCATACATCCATTAAGAAGACACAAAATGCTAGCTAGACATGGCAAGAAAAATGGCATATCATACACGGATCAACTACAATAACATCGGCAAAATCGCAAACGAGTTGATGATCTGCCCAGATTCACAATGAAGCAAAAGTAGAGCTCTATTGACTCAAGCTAGGGTGCTCCATAATTGCAAACAAAGACATGGATGGATAGAGCATAACAAGATTAACAAAACTCCTTTACTGATCATCCTCAAAAGAGGCACGGATCACTAGGAAACAAGCTGAACATATGGCATCATGAACTAAATAATCCCAGACTTAGTGAAAACAACTAAGTCTCTGAAAACAGATTTCCCGGGTGCCTCTCTTTGCAAGCTTGCACAAGTCACCACACACATCCTAAAAATGCATGGGTTGCACCTCTGGAAATAAGACAAAATCCTTAACATAACATATGAAGGACTCACAGGCATATCATGCACACAACAATCATGGCAAAAATGACATAAGTCTAAGATGAACTAGCAGACCTGACAATTAACTCACGAAGCCTCCTTCTAATAGCATTTTGGGCATCAATATGAGCTCAAATGAAAATGACGCAATGGAATGAAATTATGTAATCGTCGAGACGAACATTTTGGTATACTATATGTCCAAATCGGAGCTACGGATGCGGAGATACGGCAGGTCAAAGTTTGCATAAAAAATTAGGGTTAGGGACGAAAAGTCAACCGAAAATATCTCTAGATCCAGATCTGGAATCACTGTTCACGGGCACGGACTTCGAGGTCGCCGGATTCTTCGCCGGAGTTCGTCGGGGATCGCCGGAGCTTGGAGAGGAGGAGGCCGGATGGCGGGGCCGACCGGATCCGAGGCGCGGCGGGGTAGCGGCGGCGATGGCGAG
>NC_041390.1:180793643-180864647 GCF_002162155.2 Triticum dicoccoides
CGGACGAGGCGGCGCGGGGGCCAGGGATGGGCCTGGCGGGTCGGCGGCGGAGGCGAGTGGCGCGGGCCACGTGGCGGGAGGCGGTTGGCTGCGGCGGCGGGGCGGACAAAGTCCGGCCGGGTCGGACACGTCCGGCTGGCGCGAGGGAAATTTAGGGTTTCGTGGGGGAGGAGAGATCCGAAAATGGAGGGGGTCTATTTATAGGCATAAGTGGAGCTAGGAGAGTCCAAATGAGGTGCTGTTTTCGGCCACGCGATCGTGATCGAACGCTCTAGGTGATGGAGCAGAGTTTGGTGGGTTTTGGGCCAGATTGGAGGGGTGTTGGGCTGCAACACACACGAGGCCTTTTCGGTCCCTCGGTTAACCGTTGGAGTATCAAACGAAGTCCAAATGATACGAAACTTGACAGGCGGTCTACCGGTAGTAAACCAAGGCCGCTTGACAAGTCTCGGTCCAATCCGAAAATGTTTAATCCCCACACACGAAAGAAAGCTAGAAATGACCACCGGAGGAGAATGAAGCGCCAGAATGCAAAACGAACAACGGGGAAACTGCTCGAATGTATGAGATGAACACGTATGCAAATGCAATGCACATGATGACATGATATGAGACGCATGAAAACGAAAACAACACACGGAGACAAAGACCTGAACCCGAGAAATAAATATAACTTAACGCCAGAAACGGCAAGAGTTGGAGTACAAATTGGGAAAGTTACATCCGGGGTGTTACATCCTCGCTGGGAAACTGCTGGGCTTTATTATTTCCAATGGAGGAATCGAAGTAAACCCAGCCAAAATCTGAGCTTTGTCACAATTGGCCAAGCCAGCAAACCTTAAGCAAGTTCAAAAACTTCCAGGTTGCGGGGCAGCTCTAAGCCGCTTTATCTCTAGATTAGGAGAAAAGACACTGCCCCTCTATCGCCTTCTACGACGAACCGACCACTTCGAGTGGACGGACGCGGCAACAGCCGGACTGGAAGAAATAAAAACCCTTCTGGCGAGGAACCCAATCCTGGCCGCACCAAACTCCGGCGAACTAATGTTATTATACATATCGGCAACACATCAGGTGGTGAGCACCGTACTCGTTGTTGAACGAGAACAGGACGGACATAAATTCCCGCTTCAGAAGCCAGTATACTACGTATGTACTGTCCTTACACCATGCAAATCTCGATACCCTCATTATCAAAAATAGCATACACGGTCTTCATGGCATCCCGAAAGCTCCGTCACTACTTCTAGGAGTGTTCGATCATGGTGGCCTCCGAAGTACCACTCAACGACATTATAAACAACCGCGATGCTACGGGCCGGATTGCCAAATGGGCCATTGAGCTCCTGCCATTCGACATTACATATAAACCACGTCGAGCTATCAAATCCCAAGTACTGGCTAACTTCATCGCTGAATGGACAAAGGCCGAACTCCCTAAAGAGTATGGCGCATACTCCAATTGGGTCATGCACTTCGACGGCTCCAAAATGCTGGCAGGGTTAGGAGCGGGTGTCGTTTTAACGTCCCCTACCGGAGACATCGTCTAGTACGTTCTCCAAATACTATACACAGACTCCAATAATACAGCCGAATACGAGGCCTTATTGCATGGGATCCAGATAGCTGTCTCCATGGGCATACAACACCTAGAAGTGCGCGGGGACTCAAACCTTGCAATATCTCAAATAAATGGAGATTTCGACGCTAAAGATCCGAAGATGGCAGCGTATCGTAACGTAGTCATAAAAATGTCGGCCCGGTTCAAGGGGCTCGAGTTCCATCATGTGGCTCGTGAAAGTAATCAAGCGGCGGATGTTCTTGCTCGTATTGGCGCTAAGCACGACCTCGTCCCACCTAATATCTTCCTGGAAAGACTCTTTAAGCCATCCGTGGTGTGGCAGGGGGAAAACGACAATACTAGTCCGGACCCAAACATAACCACAGACCCCGAAAACTTCGACATAACACTGTCGGCGCATCTCATCATGGCAGTCATTGCCCCATGGACCGAACCCTTCCTGGCCTACCTTAATAGGAAGGAGCTTCTTGAGGACCAGAATGAGGCCCGCTGCATTGTCCGGCGCTCGAAGGCCTACAAGGTTCATGATGGAGAGCTCTACAAGAAAAGCGCCACCAGAGTCCTTCAATGATGTATATCCGAGGAAGAGGGGCGGCAACTCTTGGCTGAAATTCATGCCAGACTCGGCGGTCACCACGCCGCAGCTCGGACCCTTGTTAGCAAGGCTTTCCGTACAGGGTTTTATTGGACGACGGCCCGAGCGGATGCACACGACCTTGTCCAACATTGTGTCGGATGCCAACTCTTTGCCAATCAAAGCCATATGCCCCCCACTACCCTACAAACAATCCCCATCACTTGGCCATTCACGGTCTGGGGACTCGACATGGTTGGACCCCTTAAATGGGGAAGCCATAAGAAAAAATATCTGCTGGTTATGGTGGACAAATTCACTAAGTGAATAGAGGCTGAACCGGTCAAAACGGTTGAGTCTGGCCCGATGATAGACTTCATATCCGATGTTCTGCACTGTTATGGTGTCGCACATAGCATCATCACTAACAACGGCTCCAATTTCACAGCCAACGAGGTAAAAACCTAGTGTACTAATCTGGGTATTAAACTAGATTACGCCTCCGTCTAGCACCCACAAACCAACCATCAAGTCGAACGCGCCAATGGTCTTATTATGAGCGGCATCAAGCCCAGACTAGTGCGGTCTTTAAAAGAATCAGAAAAGCACTGGGTTGAGGAGCTAGACTCCGTACTCTGGGGGCTGCGGACCACGCCCAACCGTACTACCGGGTACACACCTTTCTTCATGGTGTATGGTGCAGAGGCCGTATTGCCCTGCAATATTATTCACGACTCATCTAGAGTGCGTATATACAAAGAGAGAGAAGCCGAGCTCGATCGGCAGGACAGCCTAGATGCCCTGGAGGAGGAACGCGATGTCGCAAAAGCCCGTTCAGTAGTTTATCAACATCAGGCTCGAAGATATCAAAGCAGAGAAGTATGGGCCAAGACTTACAACGTTGGCGAACTCGTTCTACGGCTCCCGGAGAAGAAAAAGGACAAACTCAGGCCCAAATGGGAGGGTCCCTTCATAATTGACAAAGTTCTCACCGGAGGAGCATACCGTCTTCGCGATGCATCAGACAATCGCCTCGAGCCGAACCCCTGGAACGCAGCCAGACTCCGGAGATTCTACGCCTAGCGCTAAACCCCTTGTTCTTCTCCTCCTCCCCTATAGTTTCCATTGTTTTTTTTCTCTTCTTCGATTACTTTCTTCTTTCTCGCTTTAAAGATTTAGTGCGGCTAGACCGCACACCATTGGCACATACATCTTCAAACATGTACGCCACTTGTACCTGGGGGCTTCTCGGACAGAAGTTCTGGTCATTCCTTGAGCATCAAGCTCCTCACATATGAGTTTTTCCATATGTACCTTTTCTTTGCCATTATATGCATTGATATGACTTAAATTTTGGCCAAGCTGGGTTGCCTGGATCCTGTGCTTATGCCCTAAGTTCCCGTTAGTTCGGCTAGGGCATAAAGGGAGCACCTCTGCAGTTGTTACCACCGGGTCATTCGGATGTGTACCTTAGACTGGGTGAAGCCGAAAGCTAGCGTTCTTAAGGGAATATTCGGTCGGCGAATTAAAGATGTTTTTAAGCTCACTCCATCATGCACCCCCAGAAATTATACAAACCGTGGTGCTCACATCACAAATCGGACATGCGCATTAAATGCATGCACACCCAGCAAAAGGACCCCTTAACGGAACTATTCTCTCTGGAAGATGTTCCTTACGATATCAATGTAATATAACATAGCTAGCCAGATACAACTTATCTGTTCAAGCAATTATGACCCCTACGCCTAGTTTTCTAGGCATACCCCGGCCTATTCGGCTACGATGGTATTCGGAAACACTCTGCACCTTCGGAATCGGAGGCTGAAGCAAAAAGGTCTACCATGACAAATGATATACAATTCAGCTAGATGAGGAAAGTACACAGTCACTTGGACTCGAAAACCTCCTCCTCTACACCCTCCAACAGGCAGTCTAACTTACAATCCTATTGGGAATATTTGGTGGCCACCTCTACTTGGTCATATACTAAACTAACGGGAATTTCTTCCCCATTCGACCCTACCGGTCCAACTCGAGCCATGTGATTAGGATCCAGCTTGGTATATCGCATCTTCACCATGGCCCGGGCCTCTCGCGCACCCTCTCGGTATGAGGATATCTTCCACAGCCAGATACGCCGCCGCGCTCCCTTGAACAGCTCTACCAGCTGCTCCATGCTTCCTGGAGGGGGGTCAGATGGCCATAACGCCTGGGCTACACTCTGCATCACCTGCCGAGCTTGCTCGTGCAACTGCGACAGCCCTTGCAGAAGATCACTCAATGATCCGGACACCTCCTCTTCGGGGCGGTTTGTCAAAACACCTGCAATCACAGCTATATCAGCTACCATTACCTCCAAAACTGTTATAAAACAAAAGTCGCTACATACTGAATATGTCGCCTCGCAACTTCTTGTTCTCCTACACAGAGTCAGCTAGCTGGCACATCTTTCAATTCTTCGCCCAGTTTGGAGTTCAAGTCCTGGAGTTTCTTTTTTCTCTTGAACGACTTTTGTCAATACACGCTCGCCCGCTGCTAGTAGCTTTTTGGCTCCGCGTTCTTCGCTTCGAGCGGCATCCAGCTGCTCTTGTACTTGGTCTAACGGCCGAACACAAATATTAGCACACAGATTCGCACTATCGATGTATCATTATGAATTTTCGATAGAAGGAAACATTACCGGGAGACGCCTTATATTTCTCCAGTTCGGCATTGGCAGCAAGCAGCCGGCGCTGACACTTTTCTTGCTCCTGAGCTAGCTGGGTGTTCTTCTCCGTAAGCACTTGGTCATACAATAATCCTTAAATCAGTTGTTTCAACTCCTTTAAGTCTCGGGGGCTACTCGCATATGGTTATCATAGTCAGACAAAATAAATTTACATGCACATCTTTCAAATGTTGCTTTGTGGCCCTACTAATCCCATCTCGAGCAGCTTGGATGTACTTATCGGCCGAGTTGAAGGCGTTAAAAGACTCTTCTGAAAAGCCAGGGTCTTGTAAAATGGCCCGGCGGCGCCGATGATTCATCGCACTTTCCACTTCCGAGTTGGTGACGAATAAATCATCCAAGTCCTCGGTCGGAGGATAGTCCGGCTTCGCCTCCGTATCGGCCCCCGTCTTCATGGCAGGATTTGAATCTTGGCTGTGGGAAGTACGGCCGCTTGAGTCTCCGAGTAAGGTCCGATGCCTTTTTCTCCTGACAAATGAATAACAGGAGGGTCACGGTTGGACATGACTACTTAGGTGCAGGTTGGCGAATTCATACCTCTTTGATGAGGGCACGACCGTATCTTCGTTCGCTTTCCTCTTGGAAGGCTCGCCCGGAGTGGGGGACACTCTCTTCGGAGGTACCTCTGGAGTAGTACGGCGCGCCGAACCCTTCCCCTTTTGAGCACAAGACAGTGCGGTGGGTAAGAAGGAAGGAGAGATCTCTTTTGAATAAGGTCTGTTGGGATCACTTACGTGTGAAGCCGGGAGAAGACCGGGGTAGTCGGCAATGATGGCCACTTCTGTGCCATCGTAGCTCATCTGGTAAAATACCCCCTCCGCAAGCACCACAAATATATCCGGATCCTCTTCGAACCTGGGATTGAGCTCCCGGTTGTGGTCCTCTGGCTATGGGGAGGGACTATAAAATCCCTCGGTGATCTTTTGCCAGTGCTGTCATAAGCAAACAAGCTAGAAGTTTATCAAAGGTAATTCGGAGATGGAAGAAGCAAAAACGGAGGGGTCGGACCTTACCCAGCTGGGAGGGTTATACATAGAGTACCTATCTCTAGATTTGACGCGGAGAATTCCTTTTCCTCCCCTTTGAACAGTTCGGCTAATATCTTAGCCAAAGCGGCAGGGGTATCTGGACCTTTACGGCCGCAGCGAGAGGCGTCGTCCTCCCCATTGTATTGCCACATGGGAAGCCCTCTGTATTGGAGTGGCTGAACCCCTCGCGCTATGGAAATCGACATAACCTCGATTATTGTGAGTCTGGACTGGGTGAGCTCTCTTATCCTGCTCATCAGCTGACGAACCACCGCGTTGTCTTCCTCTTCAAGACTCTGGGGACGCCAACTGTGGCATTTCTTAAGCGGGACACACACAAATTCAGGAAGACCCTTTTGAATCGGTTCAGGAAGCGCAACATCCTCTATATAAAACCATTAGGAGGGCCATTCATCAGGTTCCTTCCTTGGTGTGCCGGATGGATATCCAGTATCGGCGACTCGCCATATTTCGGCTCCGCCCACTTCAAATATTGACCCTTCGTGGTTGCGCGGGACGAGACAGAACAACTTCCTCCACAACTTGAAATGAGCCTTGATGCCCAGGAAAAGTTTGCATAAAGGGACGTAACACGCAATGTGCAGAACAGAGGCCGGAGTGAAGTTGTGCAGCTGGAGGCCGTAGTATTACAGAAGCCCTCGGAGGAACGGGTGGATTGGAAATCCAACACCTCTTAGCAGGTAGGGGACAAAACACACTCGCTCCCCCCCGAACGGATTGGGGAAGTCCTCTGCCTGAGTCCCCTCATTGAAGGACGCTAGCCCTATTCGAACAGGGACTATATCTGCATGGGAAAGGAATCCATGCGTTTGCAACTTCGTCAATCGGCTATGAGACACGGACACCTCTCCCACTCGCCTTTCTCTGGGCCGGGACGAGCGGAGGAGCTGGGAGCACTGGCCATGCTGGAATGGTTTCTCCTAAGTAGTCTCTGGGGATTTCTTCTGCGTAGCGCTGCATGGATCTGGGATCCAATCTCTTTAAGTAGGCGCTCTTCCTCGCATGGATGGGGTGTTATTCGCAAAAATAGCCTGACTTTCCACATTCACTCGACATGTGGAGGACAAAGATTATTCAACGCGTAGAAGCCAAGGAGTTGACATTGGATCAATGGCCGAATACATTACTTGGAGATCCTCAAAGGGAGAACCCGCCTTGCAATGCTGAAGACAATATGTGTGCCGAGAACCTCGCTATTGAAGACTGGTTCGGGGGCTACTGAGGGATTCCTGGACTAAGGGGTCCTCGGGCGTCTGGCCTATTATCTATGGGCCGGAATGATGGGCTTTGAAGACATAAAGGCCGAAGAATGCACCGTGTCCGGATTGGACTCTACTTGGCGTGGAAGGCAAGCTTGGCGACTGAAGATTCCTTCTTATGTAACCGACTCCATGTAAACCCTAGATCCCCTCGGTGTCTATATAAACCGAAGGGGATAGTCCGGAAAGGACACCACATATACTCATTACCATATGCATAGGCTAGATTTCTAGGGTTTAGTCATTACGATCTCGTGGTAGATCAACTCTTGTAATACTCATATTCATCAAGATCAATCAAGCAAGAAGTAGGGTAGTACCTCCATAGAGAGGGCCTGAACCTGGGTAAACATCGTGTCCCCTGTCTCCTGTTACCATCGATCCTAGACGCATAGTTCGGGACCCCCTACCCGAGATCCGCCGGTTTTGACACTGACAGTGGGACCTCTACCTCAATCTATACAACAAACTAGAGAGGTGGGCCTAGTCAATATACATGCACAAATAACATACTCAACATCCCCCGCAGTCGAAGCGGCACTGCGGCTGACGCAAAGACTGGACCGGAACTCCTCAAAAGACGCCGTAGGCAAGCCCTTGGTCATGATTTCTGCAAATTGTTGGGAAGTAGGGACGTGTAAAACACGAATATGGCCAAGAGCCACCTGTTCCCGAACAAAGTGAATATCCAACTCAATATGCTTGGTCCGGCGATGATGGACCAGGTTAGCGGAGAGGTAGACCGCCGAGACGTTGTCGCAGTAGACCGCTGTGGCATGATCAACATGGCATGAAAGCTCCTGAAGCAGCTGGCGAAGCCACGAACACTCGGCGACGGCGTTGGCCACCGCACGATACTCAGCCTCAGCACTGGAACGAGAGACCGTAGGCTGCCGCTTGGACGACCACGAGATAAGTGAGGGTCCAAGGTAGACACAATAGCCCAAAGTGGAGTGACGAGTGTCAGGACAGCCCGCCTAGTCTGCATCGGAGTAGGCGGTGAGGGCGGTGTCGGCGGAGGCGTGAAGCGTGACGCCAAGATCCATAGTGCCACAGACATAGCGGAGAATCTGCTGATGGCAGCCCAGTGGACGCCTCGAGGAGCATGCATATGAAGACACACCTGCTGCATGGCATACTTGATCTCCGGCCAAGTCAGGGTGAGGTATTGAAGAGCACCAATGATAGACCGATAGAAAGCAGCATCCGAAGCAGGAGAACCATCCGTGGCAGAAAGCTTGGCCTTCGTATCAACATGCATAGCGGCGGGCTTGTAGTTAAGCATGCCGGTGTGCTCCAGGAGCTCATGAGCGTACTTCCGCTGATGAAGGAAGAAGCCATCCGGACGGCGCACCACCTTGACACCAAGGAAGTAGTGCAAATGAACCAAGTCCTTGATGGCGAACTAAGAGCGAAGACTAGCCATGAGCTGACCGAGGAGACCAGCCGTACATGCCGTCAGGATGTTGTCGTCGACATAGAGCAACAAGTAGGCCGTGTCGGAGCCCTGATGATAGACGGATAGGGAGGCGTCCGAGCGGGTAGAGTGAAACCCAACCTGGTGGAGAAACACCGCAACGCACTGGTACCTGATGACCCACAAGTATAGGGGATCTATCGTAGTCCTTTCAATAAGTAAGAGTGTCGAACCCAACGAGGAGCAGAAGGAAAGGATAAGCGGTTTTCAGCAAGGTATTCTCTGCAAGCACTGAAATTATAGGTAACAAATAGTTTTGTGATAAGATAATTTGTAACGAGCAACAAGTAACAAAAGTAAATAAAGTGCAGCAAGGTGGCCCAATCCCTTTTGTAGCAAGGGACAAGCCTGGACAAATTCTTATATAGGAAAGTTCTCCCAAGGACACATGGGAATTATCGTCAAGCTAGGTTTCATCACGATCATATGATTCGCGTTCGGTACTTTGATAATTTGGTATGTTGGTACTGTCCTTACTTGGACAAGCATCCCACTTATGATTAACCTCTATTGCAAGCATCCGCAACTACAACAAAAGTATTAAGGCAAACCTAACCATAACATGAAACATATGGATCCAAATCAGCCCCTTACGAAGCAATACATAAACTAGGGTTTAAGATTCTGTCACTCTAGCAACCCATCATCTACTTATTACTTCCCAATGCCTTCCTCTAGGACCAAATAATGGTGAAGTGTCATGTAGTCGACGTTCACATAACACCACTAGAGGAGAGAAAACATACATCTCATCAAAATAGCGAACAAATACCAAATTCACATGACTATTAATAGCAAGACTTCTCCGATGTCCTCAGGAACAAACGTAACTACTCAAAAAGCATATTCATGTTCATAATCAGAGGGGTATTAATATGCATATAGGATCTGAACATATGATCTTCCACCAAATAAACCAACTAGCATCAACTACAAGGAGTAATCAACACTACTAGCAACCCACAGGTACCAATCCCAGACTTGGAGACAAGAATTGGATACAAGAGATGAACTAGGGTTTGAGAGGAGATGGTGTTGGTGAAGATGTTGATGAAGATTGACCCCCTCCCGATGAGAGGATCGTTGGCGATAACGATGGCGATGATTTCCCCCTCCCGGAGGGATGTTTCCCCGACAGAACAGCTCCGCGAGAGCCCTAGATTGGTTCCTTCAAGGTTCTGCCTCGTGGCGGCGGAGTCTCATCCCGAAAGCTGGCTTATGATTTTTTCCTCATCGAAAGAATCCATATAGCAGAAGATGGGCATCGGAGGGCCACCAGGGGGGCCACGAGGCAGGGGGCGCACCCCCCACCCTCGTGGGCAGGGTGTGGCCCCCCTCCGGAACTCCTTGCTCTTAGTATTTTTTATATATTCTAAAAATGACTTCCGTGAAGTTTCAGGACTTTTAGAGCTGTGCAGAATAGGTCTCTAATATTTGCTCCTTTTCTAGCCCAGAATCCCAGCTGCCGGCATTCTCCCTCTTTATGTAAACCTTGTAAAATAAGAGAGAATATGCATAAGTATTGTGACATAATGTGTAATAATAGCCCATAATGCAATAAATATTGATATAAAAGCATGATGCAAAATGCACGTATCAACTCCCCTCTTAGACCTCGCTTGTCCTCAAGCGAAAGCCGAAATCGAAAAATATGTCCACATGTTTAGAGATAGAGGTGTCGATAAAAATAAAATACGGACATGAGGGCATCAAGATCATTCTTGGAACATCAACTTATATAATTCTTGTCATATGATCTCTTATGCTAGAGTAACAATTAAATCACAATTTCAAGTATGAATAATTTGAAAACTAACAAACTATAATGTCAGTCATTGGAGCAATTACAATATATCCTAACATAGGAAAGAGTCAATATAAGAGCTTTTCAGCAAGTCCACATACTCAACTATCATATAGTCTTTCACAATTGCTAACACTCATGCAATAGTTATGGGTATGGAGTTTTAATCAGACACAGAGAAAGATAGGGGCTTATAGTTTTGCCTCCCAATGTTTTACCTCAAGGGTAATGTCAACAATAATAGTTCATGAAAACTCACATCCAATTAGCCATATATACCAGGATGTTTCCAACATGTTGTGCTTGCCAAAAGATAAAATTTAAAGAGGAAGGGTGAAGATCACCATGACTCTTATGCAAGGTAGGAGATAAAAGTAAAAGATAGGCCCTTCGCAGAGGGAAGCAGAGGTTTTCATGCGCTTTTATGGTTGGATGCACAAAATCTTAATGCGAAAGAACGTCACTTTATATTGCCACTTGTGATATGGACCTTTATTATGCAGTCTGTCGCTTTTATTTCTTCCATATCACACGATCGTATAAAGCTTATTTTCTCCCACACTAATAAGTCATACATATTTAGAGGGCAATTTTTATTGCTTGCACCGATGACAACTTACTTGAGGGATCTTACTCAATCCATAGGTAGGTATGGTGGACTCTCATGGCAAAATTGGTTTAAGGGTGTTTGGAAGCACAAGTAGTATCTCTACTTGGTGCAAAGAATTTGGCTAGCATGAGGGGGAAAGGCAAGCTCAATCATGTTGGATGATCCATGACAATATAATTTATCTTAGATGTAAGAAAACATAACCCATTACATTGTCTTCCTTGTCCAACGTCAACCCTTTAGCATGTCATATTTTAATGAGTGCTCACAATCATAAAGGATGTCCAAGATAGTGTATTTATATGTGGAGACCTCTCTTTCTTTATTACTTCCTATTAATTGCAACGATGACCAAAACTATGTTTGTCAACCCTCAACAACTTTTATTCATCATACTTTTTCTATGTGAGCTCATTACTCTCCATAAGATCCATAAGATCTCTTTTTATTCTTTCTCTTTTATTTTATTCACTCAGGATCATGGCAAAATAATCAAGCCCTTGACTCAACACTAATATTTATTATATATAGCTCACAGACTCGATTACATAGAAGGTTCATAAAGCAAAACTCACAACTAGATCATACTAAAAACTTTTATTCTACTAGCTCAAAATATTATCAAAAGGGTCGAACTAAGAAAAACGGTAAAGATAAAAGTGATGGTGATACGATACCGGGGCACTCCCCCAAGCTTGGCAGTTGCCAAGGGGAGTGCCCATACCCATGTGATTATATCTCTTTTGCCGGTGAAGGAGTTGATGGTGATGATGGATAGTCGCACATCGAGCGTAGGAGGTCTTCTAACTTGCGGATAATGCCTTTGAGTGCGATGACATGCTCCTTCAACAAAATATTTTCATGTGTGAGATACTTATTTTGTATATGAGCTAACTCAATCATCTTGAAAGCTTCAATCTCAGTTGGGGTAAGAAGATTGTGATCAAGTTGAAGGATGTCTTCTGTTGCCGGAACTTGGTCCTCCTTGGCCTTCTTGATCCCTTCATCCTTGTTGATCTCCGTGGGTTCTTCTCTCTTCAGCTCTATCTTCATTAGCCAAGCATCATTGCCCTCATTGTTGGAGGAGGAGGGAGACGACATGATGCTTGGCTTTGACAAGCTGTGCAGAAAACAGTTCGAAACAAGAACATGAGACTTTTGCGTGATATGGGAGTCAAAACCTCTGAGAGATTATATAATGAATTTTTACCGACCAAAATACGTATCGTGCAAGAAAATGGAGTCCGGAGAGCACACGAGGTGCCCACGAGGTAGGGGGGCACACCCAGGGGGGTAGGGCGCGCCCTCCACCCTCGTGGAGCCCTCGTGTCCTTCCCGGACTGCTTCTTATTTTTCTATTTTTCTAAATATTCCAAAACGGAGAAAAATTGCCATTAGAACTATTTTGGAGTCGGTTTACTTACCGTACCACATACCTATTTGGAGTCTGAAACGTTCCGAAAAGTGTCCCTTATGTATTCCTCCGGTGTTACGGTTTCAATAACATTGCTTTCAACATTTATAGGATTACCCGAGATATAATGTTTAATTCTTTGACCGTTCACCACCTTCGGATTTGTGCCTTCGAAGTTGTTGATTTTTATGGCACCGGAATGATAGACCTCCTCGATAACGAAGGACCTTCCCATTTAGAGGGAAGTTTTCCTGCAAAAAATCTTAAACGAGAGTTGTATAGCAATACATAATCACCTACATTAAACTCACGCTTTTGTATTCTTTTGTCATGCCATCTTTTAACTTTTTCTTAAAACAATTTGGCATTCTCATAGGCCTGGGTTCTCCATTCATCAAGTGAGCTAATGTCAAATAACCTCTTGATATGTCTCCGTCGTATCTACTTTTCCAAACACTTTTGCCCTTGTTTTGGACTCTAACTTGTAGGATTTTAATGGAACTAACCCGGACTGACGTTGTTTTCAGCAAAATTACCATGGTGTTATTTATGTGCAGAAACAAACGTTCTCGGAATGACCTGAAACTTCACAGAGCAACTTTTTGGAAAGTATAAAAAATACCTGCAAAAGATGAAGGCCAGGGGCCCACCACCTGTCCATGAGGGTGGGGGACGCGCCCCCTACCTCGTGGGCCCCCTGGTGCCTCTCCGACTCCAACTCCAACTCTATATATTGTGTTTCGGGGAGAAAAAAACAGAGAGAAGAATTCATTGCGTTTTATGATATGGAGCTGCCGCCAAGCCCTAAAACCTCTCGGGAGGGCTGATCTGGAGTCCGTTCGGGGCTTTGGAGACGGGAATCCATCGCCATCGTCATCATCAACCATCGTCCATCACCAATTTCATGATGCTCAACGCCGTGCGTGAGTAATTCCATCATAGGCTTGCTGGACGGTGATGGGTTGGATGGGATCTATCATGTAATCGAGTTAGTTTTGTTAGGGTTTGATCCCTAGTATCCACTATGTTCTGAGATTGATGTTGCTATTGTTGGGGAACGTAGTAATTTCAAAATTTTCCTACGCACACGCAAGATCATGGTGATGCATAGAAATGAGAGAGGAGAGTGTTGTCTACATACCCTCGTAGACCGAAAGCGGAAGCGTTAGCACAACACGGTTGATGTAGTCGTACGTCTTCACAGCCTGACCGGTCAAGCACCGAAACTACGGCACCTCTGAGTTCTAGCACACGTTCAGCTCGATGACGATCCCCGGACTCCGATCCAACAGAATGTCGGGGAAGAGTTCCGTCAGCACGACGGTGTGATGACGATCTTGATGTTCTACTATCGCAGGGCTTCGCCTAAGCACCGCTACAATATTATTGAGGATTATGGTGGAAGGGGCACCGCACACGGCTAAGAGATCAATGATCAATTGTTGTGTCTATGGGGTGCCCCTGCCCCCGTATATAAAGGAGTGGAGGAGGGGGCCGGCCAAGGAGGGTGGCGCGCCCAAGGGGGGGAGTCCAACTCCCACCGGGAGTAGGACTCCCCTTTTCCTATTAGGAGTAGGAGAGGGAAGGAAGAGGAAGGAGGGAGGAAGGAAAGGGGGGCCGGCCCCCCTCCCAATTCGGATTGGGCTTGGGGGGGGGCGACCCCTCCCTTGCTCCTTTCCCCTCCTTTCCACTAAGGCCCAAATACCTCCCGGGGGGTTCCGATAACCTCCCGGTGATCCGGTATTGTCCCAATCTCACCCGGAACCTTCCCGGTGTCCAAATATAGTCGTCCAATATATCGATCTTTATGTTTTGACCATTTCGAGACTCCTCTTCAAGTCCGTGATCACATTCGGGACTCCGAACAACCTTCGGTACATCAAAATATATAAACTCATAATGAAACTTTCATTGTAACGTTAAGCGTGCGGACCCTACGGGTTCGAGAACAATGTAGTCATGACCGAGACACGTCTCCGGTCAATGACCAATAGCGTAACCTGGATGCTCATATTGGCTCCCACATATTCTATGAAGATCTTTATCGGCCAGACCGCATAACAACATACGTTGTTCCCTTTGTCATCGGTATGTTACTTGCCCGAGATTCGATCGTCGGTATCTCAATACCTAGTTCAATCTCGTTACCGGCAAGTCTCTTTACTCGTTCCGTAATACATCATCCTGCAACTAACTCATTAGTTGCAATGCTTGCAAGGCTTAAGTGATGTGCATTACCGAGAGGGCCTAGAGATACCTCTCCGACAATCAGAGTGACAAATTCTAATCTCGAAATATGCCAATCCAACAATTACCTTCGGAGACACCTGTAGAGCACCTTTATAATCACCCAGTTACGTTATGACGTTAGGTGGCACACAAAGTGTTCCTCCGGTAAACGGGAGTTGCATAATCTCATAGTCATAGGAACATGTATAAGTCATGAAGAAAGCAATAGCAACAAACTAAACGATCAAGTGCTATGCTAACGGAATGGGTCAAGTCAATCACATCATTCTCCTAATGATGTGATCCTGTTAATCAAATGACAACTCATGTCTATGGTTAGGAAACATAACCATCTTTGATCAACGAGCTAGTCAAGTAGAGGCATACTAGTGACACTCTGTTTGTCTATGTATTCACACATGTATTATGTTTCCGGTTAATACAATTCTAGCATGAATAATAAACATTTATCATGATATAAGGAAATAAATAATAGCTATATTATTGCCTCTAGGGCATATTTCCTTCAGTCTCCCACTTGCACTAGAGTCAATAATCTAGTTCACATCGCCATGTGATTTAACATCAATAGTTCACATCACCATGTGATTAACACCCATAGTTCACATCGACATGTGACGAACACCCAAAGGGTTTACTAGAGTCAATAATCTAGTTCACGTTGCTATGTGATTAACACCCAAAGAGCATTGAGGTGTGATCATGTTTTGCTTGTGAGAGAAGTTTAGTCAACGGGTCTGCCACATTCAGATCCGTAAGTATTTTGCAAATTTCTATGTCAACAATGCTCTGCATGGAGCTATTCTAGCTAATTGCTCCCACTTTCAATATGTATCCAGATTGAGACTTAGAGTCATCTGGATCAGTGACAAAACTTGCATCGACGCAACCCTTTACGACGAACCTTTTGTCACCTACATAATCGAGAAACATATCCTTATTCCACTAAGGATAATTTTGACCAATGTCCAGTGATCTACTCCTAGATCACTATTGTACTCCCTTGCCAAACTCAGGGCAGGGTATACAATAGGTCTGGTACACAGCATGGCATACTTTATAGAACCTATGGCTAAGGCATAGGGAATGACTTTCATTCTCTATATATCTTCTGCCGTGGTCGGGTTTTGAGTCTTACTCAACTTCACACCTTGTAACACAGGCAAGAACTTCTTCTTTGACTGTTCCATTTTGAACTACTTCAAAATCTTGTCAAGGTATGTACTCATTGAAAAACTTATCAAGCATCTTGATCTATCTCTATAGATCTTGATGCTGAATATGTAAGCAGCTTCACCGAGGTCTTTCTTTGAAAAACTCCTTTCAAATATTCCTTTATGCTTTGCAGAATAATTCTACATTATCTCCGATCAACAATATGTCTTTCACATATACTTATCAGAAATGCTGTAGTGCTCCCACTCACTTTCTTGTAAATACAGGCTTCATCGCAAGTCTGTATAAAACTATATGCTTTGATCAACTTATCAAAGCATATATTCCAACTCCAAGATGCTTACACCGGTCCATAGATGGATCGCTGGAGCTTGCATATTTCGTTAGTACCTTTAGGATTGACAAAACCTTCCGGTTGCATCATATACAACTCTTGTTTAATAAATCCATTAAGGAATGCAGTTTTGTTTATCCATTTGCCAGATTTCATAAAATGCGGCAATTGCTAACATGATTCGGACAGACTTAAGCATAAATACGAGTGAGAAACTCTCATCGTAGTCAACACGTTGAACTTGTCAAAAAACTTTTTGCGACAATTCTAGCTTTGTAGATAGTCACACTACTATCAGCGTCCGTCTTCCTCTTGAAGATCTATTTAATCTCAATGGCTCAGCGATCATTGGGCAAGTCAATCAAAGTCCATACTTTGTTCTCATACATGGATCTCATCTCAAATTTCATGGCCTCAAGCCATTTCGCAGAATCTGGGCTCATCATCGCTTCCTCATAGTTCGTAGGCTCGTCATGGTCAAGTAACATGACCTCCAGAACAGGATTACCGTACCACTCTGGTGCGGATCTCACTCTGGTTTACCTACGAGGTTCGGTAGTAACTTTATCTGAAGTTACATGATCATCATCAATATCTTCCTCACTAATCGGTGTAGTAGTCACAGGAACAGATTTCTGTGATGAACTACTTTCCAATAAGGGAACAGGTACAGTTCCCTCATCAAGTTCTACTTTCCTCCCACTCACTTCTTTCGAGAGAAACTCCTTCTCTAGAAAGGATCCATTCTCAGCAATGAATAACTTGCCTTCGGATCTGTGATAGAAGGTGTACCAAACATTTTCTTTTGGGTATCCTATGAAGATTTACTTCTCCGATTTGGGTTCGAGCTTATCATGTTGAAACTTTTTCACATAAGCATTGCAGTCCCAAACTTTAAGAAATGACAGCTTAGGTTTCTCGCCAAACCACAGTTCATACGGTGTCGTCTCAACGGATTTAGATGGTGCCCTTTTTAACGTGAATGTAGCTGTCTCTAATGCATAACCCCAAAACGATAGTGGTAGATCGGTAAGAGACATCATAGATCACACTATATCTAATAAAGTACGGTTATGACGTTCGGACACACCATTACACTGTGGTCTTTCAGGTGGCGTGAGTAGTGAAACTATTTCACATTGTTTTAACTGAAGGCCAAACTCGTAACTCAAATATTTTACTTCTGCGATCATATCGTAGAAACTTTTATTTTTGTTACGATGATTCTCCACATCACTCTGATATTCTTTGAACTTTTCAAATATTTCAAACTTGTGTTTCATCAAGTAGATATACTCATATCTGCTCAAATCATCTGTAAAGATCAGAAAATAATGATACCTGCCACGAGCCTCAATATTCATCGGACCACATACATCAGTATGTATGATTTCCAACAAATCTGTTGCTCGCTCCATTGTTCCAGAGAACGGAGTCTTAGTCATCTTGCCCATGAGGCATGGTTCGCAAGCATCAACTGATTCATAATCAAGTGATTCCAAAAACCCATCAGCATGGATTTTCTTCATGCGCTTTACACCAATATGACCTAAACGGCAGTGCCACAAATAAGTTGCACTATCATTATTAACTTTGCATGTTTTGGCTTCAATATTATGAATATGTGTATCACCACGATCGAGATCCAACAAACCATTTTCATTGGGTGTATGACCATAGAAGGTTTTATTCATGTAAACAGAACAACAATTATTCTCTAACTTACATGAATAACCGTATTGCAATAAACATGATCCAATCATATTTATGCTCAACACAAACACCAAATAACACTTATTTAGGTTCAACACTAATCCCGAAAGTATAGGGAGTGTGCGATGATGATCATATCAATCTTGGAACCACTTCCAACACACATCGTCACTTCACCCTTAACTAGTCTCTGTTCATTCTGCAACTCCCGTTTCGAGTTAGTATTCTTAGCAACTGAACTAGTATCAAATACTGAGGGGTTTGCTATAAACACTAGTAAAGTACACATCAATAACATGTATATCAAATATACCTATGTTCACTTTGCCATCCTTCTTATCCGCCAATTACTTGGGGTAGTTCCGCTTCTAGTGACCAGTCCCTTTGCAGTAGAAGCACTCAGTTTCAGGCTTAGGTCTAGACTCGGGTTTTTCACTTGAGCAACAACTTGCTTGCCGTTCTTCTTGAAGTTCCCCTTTCTTCCCTTTGTCCCTTTACTTGAAACTAGTGGTTTTGTTTACCATCAACACTTGATGCTTTTCTTGATTTCTACCTTCATTGATTTCAGCATCACGAAGAGCTTGGAATCATTTTCGTTATCCCTTGCATATTATAGTTCATCACGAAGTTCTACTAACTTGGTGATGGTGACTAGAGAATTCTGTCAATCACTATTTTATCTGGAAGATTAACTCCCACTTGATTCAAGCGATTGTAGTACCCAGACAATCTAAGCACATGCTCACTGCTTGAGCTATTCTCCTCCATCTTTTAGCTATAGAACTTGTTGGAGACTTCATATCTCTCAACTCGGGTATTCGCTTAAAATATTAACTTCAACTCCTGGAACATCTCATATGGTCCATGACGTTCAAAACGTCTTTGAAGTCCCGATTCTAAGCCGTTTAAGCATGGTGCACTAAACTATCAAGTAGTCATCATATTGAGCTAGCCAAATGTTCATAACATCTGCATCTGCTCCTGCAATAGGTTTGTCACCTAGCGGTGCATCAAAGACATAATTCTTCTATGCAGCAATGAGGATAAACCTCAGATCACGGATCCAATCCGCATCATTGCTACTAACATCTTTCAACTTAGTTTTCTCTAGGAACATATCAAAAATAAAACAGGGGAGCTAAACGCGAGCTATTGATCTACAACATAGATATGCTAATACTACCAGGACTAAGTTCATGATAAATTAAAGTTCAATGAATCATATTACTTAAGAACTCCCACTTAGATAGACATCCCTCTAATCCTCTAAGTGATCACGTGATCCAAATCAACTAAACCATGTCCGATCATCACGTGAGATGGAGTAGTTTCAATGGTGAACATCACTATGTTGATCATATCTACTATATGATTCACGCTCGACCTTTCGGTCTCCGTGTTCCGAGGCCATATCTATTATATGCTAGGCTCGTCAAGTTTAACCTGAGTATTCCACGTGTGCAACTGTTTTGCACCCGTTGTATTTGAACGTAGAGCCTATCACACCCGATCATCACGTGGTGTCTCAGCACGAAGAACTTTCACAACGGTGCATACTCAGGGAGAACGCTTATACTTTGATAATTTTAGTGAGGGATCATCTTATAATGCTACCGTCGAACTAAGAAAAATAAGATGCATAAAAGATAAACATCATATGCAATCATAATATGTGACATGATATGGCCATGATCATCTTGCGCCTTTGATGTCCATCTCCAAAGTACTGTCATGATCTCCATCGTCACCGGCATGACACCATGATCTCCATCATCTTGATCTATATCAATGCGTTGTCACATCGTCGTCTCGCCAACTATTGCTCTTGCAACTATTGCTATCGCATAGGGATAAAGTAAAGCAATTATTTGGCGCTTGCATCTTATGCAATAAAGAGACAACAATAAGGCTTCTGCCAGTTGTCGCTAACTTCAACAAAACATGATCATCTTATACAACAACTTATATCTCATCTCGTCTTGACCATATCACATCACAACATGCCCTGCAAAAACAAGTTAGACGTCCTTTACTTTGTTGTTGCAAGTTTTACGTGGCTGCTACGGGCTTAGCAAGAACCGTTCTTACCTACGCATCAAAACCACAACAATAGTTTGTCAAGTTGGTGTTGTTTTAACCTTCGCAAGGACCGGGCGTAGCCACACTAGGTTCAACTAAAGTTGGAGAAACTGACACCCGCCAGCCACCTGTGTGCAAAGCACGTCGGTAGAACCAGTCTCGCGTAAGCGTACGCGTAATGTCGGTCCGGGCCGCTTCATCCAACAATACCGCTAAACCAAAGTATGACATGTTGGTAAGCAGTATGACTTATATCGCCCACAACTCACTTGTGTTCTACTCGTGCATAACATCAACGCATAAAACCTGGCTCGGATGCCACTGTTGGGGAACGTAGTAATTTCAAAATTTTCCTAATCACACGCAATATCATGGTGATGCATAGCAACGAGAGAGGAGAGTGTTGTCTATGTACCCTCGTAGACCGAAAGCGGAAGCGTTAGCACAACGCGGTTGATGTAGTCGTACGTCTTCACGGCCCGACCGATCAAACACTGAAACTACGACACCTCCGAGTTCTAGCACACGTTCAGCTCGATGACGATCCCCGGACTCCGATCTAGCAGAATGTCGGGGAAGGGTTCTGTCAGCACGATGGCGTGGTGACGATCTTGATGTTCTACTGTCGCAGGGCTTCGCCTAAGCACCGCTACAATATTATCGAGGATTATGGTGGATGGGGGAACCGCACACGGCTAAGAGATCAATGATCAATTGTTGTGTCTATGGGGTGCCCCCTGCCCCCATATATAAAAAAGTGGAGGAGGGGGCCGGCCAAGAGGGTGGCGCGCCCAAGGGGGGGAGTCCAACTCCCACCAGGAGTTGGACTCCCCTTTTTCCTATTAGGAGTAGGAGAGGGAAGGAAGAGGAAGGAGGGAGGAAGGAAAGGGGGGCCGGCCCCCTCCCAATTCGGATTGGGCTTGGGGGGGGAGGCACCCCCTCCCTTGCTCCTTTCCCCTCCTTTCCACTAAGGCCCAATAAGGCTCATATACCTCCCGAGGGTTTCCGATAACCTCCCGGTGATCCGGTATTGTCCCAATCTCACCCGGAACCTTTCCGGTGTCCAAATATAGTCGTCCAATATATCGATCTTTATGTCTCGACCATTTCGATACTCCTCGTCAAGTCCGTGATCACATCCGGGACTCCGAACAACCTTCGGTACATCAAAATATATAAACTCATAATGAAACTGTCATCGTAACGTTAAGCGTGCGGACCCTGCGGGTTCGAGAACAATGTAGACATGACCGAGACACGTCTCCGGTCAATAACCAATAGCGGAACCTGGATGCTCATATTGGCTCCCACATATTCTACGAAGATCTTTATCGGTCAGACCGCGTAACAACATATATTGTTCCCTTTGTCATCGGTACGTTACTTGCCCGAGATACGATTGTCGGTATCTCAATACCTAGTTCAATCTCGTTACCGGCAAGTCTCTTTACTCGTTCCGTAATACATCATCCTGCAACTAACTCATTAGTTGCAATTCTTGCATGGCTTAAGTGATGTGCATTTCCGAGAGGGCCCAGAGATACCTCTCCGACAATCGGAGTGACAAATCCTAATCTCGAAATACGCCAACCCAACAAGTACCTTCGGAGACACCTGTAGAGCACCTTTATAATCACCCAGTTACGTTGTGACATTTGGTGGCACACAAAGTGTTCCTCCAGTAAACGGGAGTTGCATAATCTCATAGTCATAGGAACATGTATAAGTCATGAAGAAAGCAATAGCAACAAACTAAATGATCAAGTGATATGCTAACGGAATGGGTCAATTCAATCACATCATTCTCCTAATGATGTGATCCCGTTAATCAAATGACAACTCATGTCTATGGTCAGGAAACATAACCATCTTTGATCAACGAGCTAGTCAAGTAGAGGCATACTAGTGACACTCTGTTTGTCTATGTATTCACACATGTATTTTGTTTCCGGTTAATACAATTCTAGCATGAATAATAAACATTTATCATGATATAAGGAAATAAATAATAGTTTTATTATTGCCTCTAGGGCATATTTCCTTCAGCTATGACTTTGCTATGCTTAATTCTTGTCACTAGGGCCCGAGTGCCATGATTTCAGATCTGAACCTATTATGTTTTAATCAATATATGAGTGTTCTTGATCCTATTTTGCAAGTCTATAGTCACCTATTATGTGTTAGGATCCGTTAACCCCGAAGTGACAATAATCGGGATACTTACCGGTGATGACCGTAGTTTGAGGAGTTCATGTATTCACTATGTGTCAATGCTTTGTTCTGGTACTCTATTAAAAGGAGGCCTTAATATCCCTTAGTTTCTCTAAGGACCCCGCTGCCACGGGAGGGTAGGACAAAAGATGTCATGCAAGTTCTTTTCCATAAGCACATATGACTATGTTCGGAATACATGCCTACATTATATCAATGAACTGGAGCTAGTTCTGTGTCACCCTAGGTTATGACTATTACATGATGAACCGCATCCGACATAATTCTCCATCACCGATCCATTGCCTATGAGCTTTCCATACATTTTTCTTTGCTTATTTACTTTCCCATTGCTATTGCTATCATCACTTCAAAATACCAAAAACATGACTTTTACTACTGTTACCTTTTGTTACCATTACCACTACTATCATATTACTTTGCTACTAAATACTTTGCAGCAGATACTAAGTTTCCAGGTGTGGTTGAATTGACAACTCAGCTTCTAATACTTGAGAGTATTCTTTGGCTCCCCTTGTGTCGAATCAATAAATTTGGGTTGAATACTTTACCCTGGAAAACTGTTGCGATCCCCTATACTTGTGGGTTATCAAGACTATTGTCTGGCACCATTGCCGGGGAGCATAGCTCTATTCTTTGAGACATTTGGGATTTATATCTTCTTATCATTATGAAGAACTTGAAAGATCCAAGAACCAAGATTTATCCCTCAACTACGAGGGAAGGTAAGGAACTGCCATCTAGCTCTGCACTTGATTCACCTTCTGTTTTAAGTAAGCTTGCGACACCTAAGACTGCTTCTGCTATTCGTTCTGATATGTCGCATGTTATTGATGATGCTACTTCTTCTATACATGATACTTATGATGAAACTACTTCTATGCTTGATACTACTGTGCCACTTGGTGAATTTCTTGATGAACAACTTGCTAGGGCTAGAGAGATAGAAAATATTGAATCTGATATTACTGATGAAAGTGATGATGAAGAATCACTTGTTATTCCCGAGGGTTATGTTTTTATCAAGAAGCCTCTTTAGCTATTTTAGCTTGCAAAGATAGATACGAACTTAAGAGGTTATTAGCTAAATGGAACAAGCAATCTCTAAATGCTAGAATGAAACCTGACCCTACTTTTGCTACTTCACCTATCTGTGTTACCGATAAGGATTATGAATTCTGTGTTGATCCTGATATAATTACTTTGGTTGAATCTGATCCTTTTCATGGTTATGAATCTGAAACTATTGTGGCACATCTTACTAAATTAAATGATATAGCCACCCTGTTCACGACTGATGAGAGAACTCGTTACTTTTATATCCTTAAAATATTTCCGTTCTCATTAAAGGGTGATGCTAAGATATGGTTTAATTCTCTTGATCCTGGTTGTGTGCGTAGTCCCCAGGATATGATTTATTACTTCTCTGCTAAATATTTCCCTACTCATAAGAAACAAGCTGCTTTAAGGGATATATATAATTTTGTGCAAATTAAAGAAGAGAGTCTCCCACAAGCTTGGGGGAGGCTTCTCCAATTACTTAATGCATTGCCTGATCATCCTATTAAGAAAAATGAAATACTTGATATATTTTATAATAGACTAACGGATGCTTCCAGAGATTACCTGGATAGTTGTGCTGGTTCTGTTTTTAGGGAAACAACACTGGATGAAGCTGAAATTCTATTGAATAATATGTTGACAAATAAAAATAATTGGACACCTCCGGAGCCAATTCCTGAGCCTATTCCTAAACCAACTCCGAAGAAGAGGGGTATTCTATTTCTCAGTCCTGAAGATATGCAAGAGGCAAAGAAATCTATGAAACAAAAAGGTATTAAAGCTAAAGATGTTAAGAATTTACCTCCTATTGAAGAAATATATGGTCTTAATTTACCGCCTGTTGAAGAAACATATGATCTTAATCCTTTACCTATTGAAGAAACTCATGGTCTTGATAACCCGGCACATGTAGTAAAGGTAAATTCTCTCTATAGATATGGTAAAGCTGAAATCCCATTTACTAAGTTTGCTAGCCCATGCTTAGATGACTTTGATAAATTTATGGCTAAGCAAGAAGACTTTAATGCTTATTTTGGTAGATAATTGAAATACAATTCAAATATGCTTGAACACTTGGGTGATTATATGGCTAATGTTAAAGGTGAACTTAAACTTATTAGTAAACATGCTTCTATGGTTACCACTCAAGTAGAACAAGTACTTAAAGCTCAAAATGATTTGCTCAATGAATTGAATAGTAAGGATAATGATAATGCTGTTAGAGTTATGACTAGAGGTGGTAAAATGACTCAGGAACCTTTGTATCCTAAAGGCCACCCTAAGAGAATTGAGCAAGATTCTCAGAGAAATAATGTAGATGCACCTAGTCCTTCTAAAAGGAAGAAAAAGAAAAATGATAGGACTTGGCATGCTTCTAGTGAACCTATTACTGAAACACCTGAGAATCCAAATGATATTTCTATTTCTGATGTTGAAACACAATCTGGTAATGAACCTGAAACTAGTGATAATGTTAATGATAATGTTCATGATGATACTCAACTAGTAATGATAATGATATAGAAATTGAACCTGCTGTTGATCTTGATAACCCACAATCAAAGAATCAACGTTATGATAAGAAAGATTTTTTTGCTAGGAAACACGATAAAGAAAGAGAACCATGGGTTCAGAAACCCATGCCTTTTCCTCCCAAACCATCTAAGAAAAAGGATGATGAGGATTTTGAGCGCTTTTCTAAAATGATTAGACCTATCTTTTTGCGTATGCGATTAACTGATATGCTCAAAATGAATCCTTATGCTAAGTATATGAAAGAAATTGTTACAAATAAAAGAAAGATACCGGAAGCTGAAATTTCCACCATGCTTGCTAATTATACTTTTAAGGGTGGAATACCAAAGAAACTAGGAGATCCCGGTGTACCCACTATACCATGCTCCATTAAAAGAAACTATGTTAAAGCTGCTTTATGTGATCTTGGAGCTGCTGTTAGTGTTATGCCTCTCTCTTTATATCGCAGACTAGATTTGAATAAGTTGACACCTACTGAAATATCTTTGCAAATGGTGATAAATCAACTGCTATACATGTCGGTATTTGTGAGGATGTGCGTGTTGTAGTTGCGAACTTTACTATTTTAATGGACTTTGTTATTCTTGATATTCCCGAGGACGATAATATGTCTATTATTCTTGGAAGACCCTTTTTGAATACTGCAGGGGCTGTCATTGATTGCACTAAGGGCAATGTCACTTTTCATGTTAATGGTAATGAGCATACGGTACACTTTCCGAGGAAACAACCTCAAGTCCACAGTATCAACTCTATTGGATAGATTCCATCGATTATATTGGGAAGTTTTGAATTTCCTCTTCCTACCGTCAAGAAGAAATATGATATTCTTATTATTGGGGATGTGCATATCCCCGTTGAGGTAACATAGTGTTATTCGAAATTTCTCCAGTTCCATGTTATTCGGAATGAGTTCGTTAACAAGACTTGATCAACCTTGTTAGTGGATTCCTTTTGATGAGCATGAGATGGATGAAACTAGAAAGCACAACCTTTTGTACCCCACTTTTACTTTCTGTTATTTATATTAAATAAAATAAAAATAAATATTTTTCTGTCTGTTATCTGATTATCCGTGCAATATAAAAATACCCCGAAAATAAAAGTTCTCCAAATGCCCTGAAATTTAAATATGATTTTTTCTAGAATATTTGAGAATATTTGGCACTGAGAACACAGCAGCGGGGTCAACCACCTGCCCACGAGGGTGGAGGGCGCGCCCTACCCCCTGGGCGCGCCCCCTGCCTCGTGGGCCCACGGTGGCCCTCCCCCACTTATCCTTTCACCCACACACTCCTTCTTCCTCCCCCAAACACGAATAACCAACTCAAACCTGAGTCCAAGCTCGTTTTGCTGCCATTTTCGATCTCCTTGCTCCAAGCACCTCTCACAAAACTGCTTGGGGAGATTGTTCTTTGGTATGTGACTCCTCCATTTTCCAATTAGTTTTTGTTATAGTGCTTTATTCATTGCAAATTTTTGCTGCTTAGGTGACCCTGTTCTTGAGCTTGCATGTCAAATTTATATGGTCCAAAGTAGTTTTGATGCATGATATAGGCCCTAGGCACTTGTAGGAGTAGTTGCTATCAATATTATTGAGTTTGGTTCACTTTTACTTTGAAGTTACTAAAAAAATTCAGAATTCTTCAGAGGAACAAAAATGCTTAGGAAAATGTTCCAATGTGGTTCCTCAAGGAAGCAAGGACCCAGGCTTGCAATGTGTGATGCTGATGAAGAGTCACCAAGAGACGCTCCAGTGCGTCCTTGTGAGTGGCCTTCTAAAAATTTTATGGATCGAGAAGGAATTAAGGAAAAATTCAACGCATATTTGCGTAACACCGATCTTGTGAGCTTCGAGGAAGAGAAGTGCAGTCAGTATCACAATATCACTAGTACCTTTGTGAGGAGGTTTGAATTTTCATCTTCACGTAATTCTCCAACCGTCCTGTTTGATCTTTATGAAAATTCTTATACTATGGACTTAGAGGATTTTACCACTACTTGCAAACTTCCACAATGGGGTAGTATAAGGGATCCTCGCAAATCTGAATTTAGAGATTTTCTTGCTAGCATAACTGTGGGAGAATCTAGAGATATAACACAAGCCACCATAGGGAGCATTCACTTTCCTGCTATACATTATTTTGCTCTCTTCATAGCTAGATGCATTAATGGTAAAGATGAGGCATGTAACATGTGTGTCCTTGACCTCAGTATTCTTAGGAGTGCTGTGTTAGGGGATAAATCTTATAATTTGGGAGCCATTGTTGCACGTAGGTTGCTTAATATATTTAATGGAGATTTCTTTGGAGGAATTTATGCAACCCGCATAGCTAATTTTCTTGGTATAGCCATACGCGAAGATGATATTGAATTACCTCCTACTTACCTAGACTTTAATGCTATGGTTCACCACCAGTTTGTCGAGAGGAATGAATCACCTCTCAAGTATCGACTAATCTTTGACAGACGCCGTGCTATCCATATTACTCTCCCTGCTCATGCCTTCTTTGATCATCAGGCAAAAGGAAGATATACTATTACCAGAGAGGAGGCACATGAGTACGAGAGGAGAGCGGAGGCCGCTCGTCGCCACGCTCCAGCTCAGCAGGCGATAGCTGCTGCATCGCAGTACGACCCCAACTATTATTATGGATATCCGCCAGGCCAGCCGTAGCCATAGAGCAACTTAGGCCAAAAGCCTAAGCTTGAGGGAGTACGTATTTCTCACTGACATTACATTTATGTTCACACACTCATTGTTAGATGTCGGTGCTCATACTTTTTCATTGTATCATCCATGCTAGTTTATTTTCCCTTTTATGCTTTCTTCTTGTGTTTTTAATAAACCTTAATAAAAAAAATTAGTTGTAGCTTTTAGCGAGTTTTAATTTCCATGCTTGTAGTAGTAATTAAAAAGAAAACCCAAAAACATTTCCTGTTCTTCTTTTTACTTGTTGGGAGCTTTCCCGTGTAAATAGTTTTATTTCTTTTATTTTCTTTGGGGTCGATGGGATAAGACCATGATTAATTTGTTGAAGTGGCTCTTATATACATTATTGTTGATCTGACAAAAGAGCCCATATTGCCTTGTCTTCTCCTGTTTATTGAATGCTTGTAGATTCCAGCTTAGTCCAATGCACGCGCACTATTATTGTTATTCACATCGTCCGGTAATGCAAGTGAAAGGCAATTATGATGATATATGATGGACTGACTGAGATGAGAAAGGCTGGTATGAACTCGACCTCTTTTGTTTTGTAAATATGATTAGTTTATCGTTCCTGATTTGGCCTATTATGAATAAACATGTTTGCAATGACAACTAGAGATCATAGTTCTTGTGCCATGCTTGATTAGCTATGAGTTATAATGGTTTACCTTGCGTGCCAACATGCTATTGAAATGGTTATGATGTGGTACGATAGGGTGGTATCCTCCTTTGAATAATTTAAGCGACTTGACTTGGCGCATGTTCACACATGTAGTTGAAACAAAATCAACATAGTCTTCACGATATTTATGTTCATGGTGGATTATATCCTACTCATGCTTGCATTCGGTGGTGATTAATTTTAATGCATGTTCATGACTATTGTCGCTCTCTAGCTGGTCGCTTCCCAGTCTTTTGCTAGCCTTCACCTGTACTAAGCGGGAATACTGCTTGTGCATCCAATCCCTTAAAGCCCAAAGTTATTCCACATGAGTCCACTATACCTACCTATATACGGTATCTACCTGCCGTTCCAAGTAAATTTGTATGTGCCAAACTCTAAACCTTCAAATAAATATCCTGTTTTGTATGCTCGAATAGCTCATGTATCAACTAGGGCTGTCTGTATCTTCCATGTTAGGTGGGTTATTCTCAAGAGGAGTGGACTCCGCTCCTCACTCATGAGATAAATGGCTGGTCACCGGGATGCCCAGTCCCCTACTTTATGCAAACTAAATCAAAATAATTGCAAACAAAATTCCCCCTGGGACTCTTGTTAGTTGGAGGCACTCGTTGTTTCGAGCAAGCCATGGATTGATGCTTGTTGGTGGAAGGGGGAGTATAAACTTTACCATTCTGTTTGGGAACCGCCTATAATGTGTGTAGCATGGAAGATATTGCCATCTCTTGGTTGTTATGTTGACAATGAAAGTATACCGCTCAAAATATTATTCACCTCTGTTTCAAAATCGAGCTCTGGCACCTCTACAAATCTCCGCTTCCCTCTGTGAAGGGCCTATCTATTTACTTTTATGCTGAGTCATCATCCTCTTATTAAAAAGCACCAGTTGGAGAGCACCACTGTCATTTGCATTCATTACTGTTAGTTTACATTGAGTATGACTTGACTGGATCTCTTTTACCATGAATTACAATGTCTAGTTAGTCCTTAGTCTTTAAAGGTGCTCTGCATTTATGTTTTGCGGTCTTAGAAAGGGCTAGCAAGATACCACCTTGTTATATCATATTATGATTGTTTTGAGAAAGTGTTGTCATCCGAGATTTATTATTATTGCTCGCTAGTTGATTATGCCATTGATATGAGTAATCTTGAGACCTAACGTTATTGCGAATGTGGTTAGTTATAATCTTTGCTGAAAACTTGAATGCTGGCTTTACATATTTACAACAACAAGAGCAAACAGAGTTTGTAAAAGTTTTTCTTTATCACTTTCAGTTTGTCAACTGAATTGCTTGAGGACAAGCAAAGGTTTAAGCTTGGGGGAGTTGATACGTCTCCATTGCATCTACTTTTCCAAACACTTTTGCCCTTGTTTTGGACTCTAACTTGCATGATTTGAATGGAACTAACCCGGACTGACGCTGTTTTCAGCAAAATTACCATGGTGTTATTTATGTGCAGAAACAAACATTCTCGGAATGACTTGAAACTTCACGGAGCAACTTTTTGGAAAATATAAAAAATACCTGCAAAAGATGAAGGCCAGGGGGCCCACCACCTGTCCACGAGGGTGGGGGACGCGCCCCCTACCTCGTGGGCCCCCTGGGGCCTCTCCGACTTCAACTCCAACTCTATATATTGTGTTTCAGGGAGAAAAAAATCAGAGAGAATAATTCATCGCGTTTTACGATACGGAGCCGCCGCCAAGCCCTAAAATCTCTCGGGAGGGCTGATCTGGAGTCCGTTCGGGGCTCCGGAGAGGGGAATCCGTCGCCATCGTCATCATCAACCATCCTCCATCACCAATTTCATGATGCTCACCGCCGTGCGTGAGTAATTCCATCGTAGGCTTGCTGGACCGTGATGGGTTGGATGAGATCTATCATGTAATCGAGTTAGTTTTGTTAGGGTTTGATCCCTAGTATCCACTATGTTCTGAGATTGATGTTGCTATGACTTTGCTATGCTTAATGCTTGTCACTAGGGCCCGAGTGCCATGATTTCAGATCTGAACCTATTATGTTTTCATCAGTATATGAGTGTTCTTGATCCTATCTTGCAAGTCTATAGTCACCTATTATGTGTTATGATCCGTTAACCTTGAAGTGACAATAATCGGGATACTTACCGGTGATGACCGTAGTTTGAGGAGTTCATGTATTCACTATTTGTTAATGCTTTGTTCCGGTACTCTATTAAAAGGAGGCCTTAATATCCCTTAGTTTCCGTAAGGACCCCGCTGCCACGGGAGGGTAGGACAAAAGATGTCATGCAAGTTCTTTTCCATAAGCACGTAGGACTATGTTCGGAATACATGCCTACATTATATCAATGAACTGGAGCTAGTTCTGTGTCACCCTAGGTTATAACTGTTACATGATGAACCGCATCCGGCATAATTCTCCATCACCGATCCATTGCCTACAAGGTTTCCATACATTGTTCTTCGCTTATTTACTTTCCCGTTGCTATTGCTATCATCACTACAAAATACCAAAAACATCACTTTTACTAATGTTACCTTTTGTTACCGTTACCACTACTATCATATTACTTTGCTACTAAATACTTTGCAGCAAATACTAAATTTCCAGGTGTGGTTGAATTGACAACTCAGCTGCTAATACTTGAGAGTATTCTTTGGCTCCCCTTGTGTCGAATCAATAAATTTGGGTTGAATACTTTACCCTCAAAAACTGTTGTGATCCCCTATACTTGTGGGTTATCAGCTCTTCTCACCGGCAAGTTTGAAATCATAGTTGAGCTCCTTAATAGCCCAATAAGCCTTATGTTCTAGTTCGAGAGGTAAGATACATGCTTTTCCATAGACCATTTTATACGGAGACATACCCATAGGATTTTTATATGCAGTTCTATAGGCCCATAATGCATCATCAAGTTTATTGGACCAATTCTTTCTAGATCTATTAACAGCCTTTTGCAAAATTAATTTGAGTTCTCTATTGCTCAATTCTACTTGACCACTAGACTTGGATGATAAGGAGATGCAATTCTATGATTAACATCATATTTAGCAAGCATTTTACGGAAAGCACCATGAATAAAATGTGAACCACCATCAGTCATTAAATATCTAGGGACTCCAAACCTTGGAAAAATAACTTCTTGAAGCATCTTAATAGAGGTGTTATAATCAGCACTACTAGTTGGAATAGCTTCTACCCACTTAGTAACGTAATCAACAGCAACTAAAATATGTGTGTATCCATTGGAGGCAGGAAAAGGTCCCATATAATCAAAGCCCCAAACACCAAATGGTTCAATAACAAGTGAATAATTCATAGGCATTTCTTGATGTCTACTAATATTACCAATTCTTTGACATTCATCACAAGATACAAAAAACTTATGGGCATCGTTGAAGAGAGTAGGCCAATAAAAACCGGATTGCAATACCTTATGTGCAGTTCTATCTCCAGTGTGGTGTCCTCCATAATCCTCGGAATGGCACTTGCGTAGGATCTGTTCCTGTTCATGCTAAGGTACACAATGCCTAATAACACCATCTACTCCTTCTTTATAGAGATGTGGGTCATCCCAAAAGTAATGTCTCAAATCATAGAAGAACTTTTTCTTTTGCTGGCATTAAAGCTAGGTGGTATAAATTTGGCAACAATGTAATTAGCATAATCAGCATACCATGGAGCAGTATGAGAAGCATTTATGACATTTAGTTGTTCATCGGGAAAACTATCATCAGTAGGTAGTGGGTCATCAAGAACATTCTCTAGCCTAGACAAGTTGTCTGCAATGGGGTTCTCAGCTCCCTTTCTATCAATAATATGCAAATCAAATTCTTATAGCGAGAGAACCCATCTAATAAGTCTAGGTTTAGCATCTTTCTTTTCCATAAGGTATTTAGTAGCAGCATGATCCATGTGAATAGTTACTTTAGAATCAACAATATAAGGTCTGAACTTATCACAAGCGAATACAACTGCCAAAAATTCTTTTTCAGTAGTAGCATAATTTCTCTGAGCATTGTCTAGAGTTTTACTAGCATATTGAATAACATTTAATTTCTTATCAACTCTTTGTCCTAGAACAACACCTACAACATAATCACTAGCATCACACATAATTTCAAAGGGTAAATTCCAATCAGGTGGCTGAACAATAGGTGCAGAGATCAATGCTTTCTTAAGTATTTCAAATGCTTCTACGCAATCATCATAAAAAACAAATGGTATATCTTTTTGTAATAAATTAGTCAGAGGCCGAGAAAATTTTGAGAAGTCCTTAATGAACCTCCTATAAAAACCGGCATGACCAAGGAAACTTCTTATACATTTGATGTCCTTGGGACATGGCATCTTTTCAATAGCGTCAACCTTATCTTTATTAACTTCAATACCTCTTTCAGAAACTTTATGCCCAAAGACAATACCTTCATTAACCATAAAGTAGCACTTCTCCCAATTCAAGACAAGGTTAGTTTCTTCACATCTCTGCAAAACTCGATCAAGGTTTCTTAAGCAATCATCAAAAGAGGATCCATAGATGGAGAAATCGTCCATGAAGACCTCACAAATCTTTTCACAAAAGTCAGAGAATATAGCCATCATGCATCTTTGGAAAGTAGCAGGTGCATTACATAAACCAAAAGGCATACGTCTATAAGCAAAAGTACCGAACGTGCAAGTAAAAGTGGTCTTAGAATGATCATCAACTGACACAGGTATTTGAGAGAAACCAGAATAACCATCTAGAAAGCAAAAATGTGTATGTTTGGATAATCTTTCTAGCATTTGCTCAATAAAAGGGAAGGCGTAATGATCTTTTTTAGTAGCCTTATTTAATTTGCGGAAAGCAATTACCATCCGATAACCTGTAATAATTCTTTGCGGAATCAATTCATCTTTATCATTAGGAACGACAGTAATACCTCCCTTTTTAGGGACACAATGGACAGGACTTACCCACTGACTGGGATAAATTATACCTACCTCAAGGAGCTTTACTATTTCCTTTCTTACCACTTCTTTCATCTTAGGATTCAACTGTCTTTGGTGATCACGAACTGGTTTGGCATCTTTCTCCAAATTTATTTTGTGTTGACATAGTGTGGGACTGATGCCCTTAAGATCATCGAGAGTATATCCAATAGCAGCACGGTGCTTCTTCAGATTTTTCAATAATCTCTCTTCTTCATGCTCTGAAAGGTTAGCACTAATAATAACATGATATATCTTTTTCTCATCAAGATAAGCATATTTAAGAGTATCAGGTAACGGTTTGAGCTCAAACACGGGATCACCCTTGGGTGGAGGAGGATCCCCTAGGATTTCGACAGGCAAATTGTGTTTCAGGATGGGTTCCTGTTTAAAGAATACTTCATCTATTTCCCTTCTTTCATTCATAAACATATCATTTTCGTGGTCTAGCAAATATTGTTCTAAGGGATCACTAGGAGGCACGGCAATAGAAGCAAGACCAATAATTTCATCTTTACTAGGCAATTCCTCTTCATGGTGTTGTCTACGAAATATAGAGAAATTAAATTCATGAGACATATCAGCTAAAGCAATAATAACAACATCCTTTTCACAATCTATCTTAGCAGTAACTGTGTTCAAGAAGGGTCTACCAAATATAATGGGACAAAAGCTATCTTGTGGGGAACCAAGAACAAGAAAATCAGCAGGGTATTTAGTTTTCCCACACAAGACTTCAACATCTCTAACAATTCCAACGGGTGATATGGTATCTCTATTGGCAAGCTTAATGGTAACATCAATATCTTCTATCTCAGCAGGTGCAATATCATGCATAATTTCGTTGTACATGTCAATAGGCATTGCACTAGCACTAGCACGCATATCACACAAGCCATGATAACAATGATATCCTATTTTAACAGAAATAACAGGCATGCCTACCACAGGTCTATGTTTATCTTTAGCACAAGGTTTAGCAATTCTAGCAGTCTCATCACAGAAATGAATACATGCCCATCAATATTATCAGACAAGAGATCTTTAACAATAGCAATATTAGGTTCAACTTTATCTTGCTCAGGAGGTGTATAGGTTCTAATATTGCTTTTACGAACAACAGTTGAAGCTTTAGCATGATATTGTATCCTAACAGGAAAAGGTGGTTTCTCAACATAAGCGGTAGGAACAATAGGATCATTATAAGTGACAGTCTTTTCTTCAACTTTAATAGCTGCAACTACTTTTACTTCTATGGGAGGATGATATTTAAATCACTTCTCCCTAGGGAGATCAACATGAGTAGCAAAAGATTCACAGAAAGAAACTACTATTTCAGAGTCAAGTCCATATTTACTGCTAAATTTACGGAAAACATCGGTATCCATAAAAGACTTAACACAATGAAACCTAGGTGTCATACCTGACTTGTTACCTTCATCGAGGTTGCTACCTCTTGAGCTTGCGTTGGATTTCCCCGAAGAGGAAAGGATGATGCAGCAGAGTAGCGTAAGTATTTCCCTCAGTTTTTGAGAACCAAGGTATCAATCCAGTAGGAGAGCATGCTCAAGTCCCTCGTACCTGCACAAAACGATAGCTACTCGCAACCAACGCGATTAGGGGTTGTCAATCCCTTCACGGTCACATACGAGAGTCAGATCTGACAGATATAATATTTTTTGTATTTTTGGTATAGATATGCAAAGTGAAAAGTAAAAGGCAAAGTAAAAAGCAAAGCAAGATTAAAGTGATGGAGATTGATATGATGAGAATAGACCCGGGGGCCATAGGTTTCACTAGTGGCTTCTCTCAAGAGCATAAGTATTCTACGGTGGGTGAACAAATTACTGTTGAGCAATTGACAGAATTGAGCATAGTTATGAGAATATCTAGGCATGATCATGTATATAGGCATCACGTCCGTGACAAGTAGACCGAAACGATTCTGGATCTACTACTATTACTCCACTCATCGACCGCTATCCAACATGCATCTAGAGTATTAAGTTAAAAACAGAGTAACGCCTTAAGCAAGATGACATGATGTAGAGAGATAAATTCATGCAATATGAAATAAACCCCATCTTGTTATCCTCGATGGCAACGATGCAATACGTGCCTTGCTGCCCCTTCTGTCAGTGGGAAAGGACACCGCAAGATCGAACCCAGAGCTAAGCACTTCTCCCATGGCAAGAACTACCAATCTAGTTGTCCAAACCAAACGGATAATTCGAAGAGACTTGCAAAGATAACCAATCATACATAAAAGAATTCAGAGAAGATTCAAATATTATTCATAGATAGACTTGATCATAAACCCACAATTCACCGGTCTCAACAAACACACCGCAAAAAGAAGATTACATCGAATAGATCTCCACAAGAGAGGGGGAGAACTTTGTATTGAGATCCAAAAAGAGAGAAGAAGCCATCTAGCTACTAACTATGGACCTGAAGGTCTGAGGTAAACTACTCACACTTCATCGGAGGGGCTATGATGATGTAGAAGCCCTCCGTGATGACGGCCCTCTCCGGCGGAGCTCCGGAACAGGCCCCAAGATGGGATCTCGTGGATACAGAAAGTTGCGGCGGTGGAATTAGGTTTTTGGCTCCTGTTCTGATCGTTTGGGGGTACGTAGGTATATATAGGAGGAAGGAGTATGTCGGTGGAGCACCGAGGGGCCCACGAGGCAGGGGGCGCGCCCCCCACCTTCATGACTGCCTCTCTGATGCCTTGGAGTAGGGTCCAAGTCTCCTGGATCACGTTCGGTGATAAAATCACGTTCCCGAAGGTTTCATTCCGTTTGGACTCCGTTTGATATTCCGTTTGATAAAAAACAGCAATTCTGGGCTGGGCCTCCGGTTAATAGGTTAGTCCCAAAAATAATATAAAAGTGGAAAATAAAGCCCAATATAGTCCAAAACAGTAGATAATATAGCATGGAGCAATCAAAAATTATAGATACGTTGGAGACGTATCAGGCATCCCCAAGCTTAATTCCTGCTCGTCCTCGAGTAGGTAAATGATAAAAAGAGAATTTTTGATGCGGAGTACTACTTGGGATAATTTCAATGCAAATCTTCTTAATTGTGATATGAATATTCAGATTCGAAAGATTCAAGACAAAAGTTTATATTGACATAAAAATAATAATACTTCAAGCATACTAACAAAGCAATTATGTCTTCTCAAAATAACATGGCCAAAGAAAGTTATCCCTACAAAATCATATAGTCTGGCTATGCTCTATCTTCACCACATAAAGTATTTAAATCATGCACAACCCCGATGACAAGCCAAGCAATTGTTTCATACTCTAACTTTTTCAAAACTTTTTCAATCTTCACGCAATACATGAGCGTGAGCCATGGATATAGCACTATAGGTGGAATAGAATGGTGGTTGTGGAGAAGACAAAAAGGAGAAGATAGTCTCACATCAACTAGGTGTATCAACGGGCTATGGAGATGCCCATCAATAGATATCAATGTGAGTGAGTAGGGATTGCCATGCAACGGATGCACTAGAGCTATAAGTATATGAAAGCTCAAAAGAAACTAAGTGGGCGTGCATCCAACTTGCTTGCTAACAAAGACCTAGGGCAACTTGAGGAAGCCCATCATTGGAATATACAAGCCAAGTTCTATAATGAAAGATTCCCACTAGTATATGAAAGTGACATAACGAGAGACTCTCTATCATGAAGATCATGGTGCTACTTTGAAGCACAAGTGTGGCAAAAGGATAGTAACATTGTCCCTTCTCTCTTTTTCTCTCATTTATTTATTTATATATATATTTTTTATTTGGGCCTTTTCTCCTTTTTTGGCCTCTTTTCTTTCTCTTTTTTTGGGGCTTCTTTGGCCTCTTTTATTTATTTTTCGTCCGGAGTCTCATCCCGACTTGTGGGGGAATCATAGTCTCCATCATCCTTTCCTCACTGGGACAATGCTCTAATAATGATGATCATCACACTTTTATTTTTCTTACAACTCAACAATTACAACTCGATACTTAGAACAAAATATGACTCTATATGAATGCCTCCGGCGGTGTACCGGGATGTGCAATATGACAATGATGGAGTGTGTCATAATAAATGGAATGGTGGAATGTTGCATGGCAATATATCTCGGAATGGCTATGGAAATGCCATAATAGGTAGGTATGGTGGCTGTTTGAGGAAGGTATTTGGTAGGTGTATGATACCGGCGAAAAGTGCGCGGTATTAGAGAGGCTAGCAAAGGTGGAAGGGTGAGAGTGCGTATAATCCATGGACTCAACATTAGTCATAAAGAACTCATATACTTATTGCAAAAATATACAAGTTATCAAAGCAAAGTATTACGCGCATGCTCCTAGTGGGATAGATTGGTAGGAAAAGACCATCGCTCGTCCCCGACCGCCACTCATAAGGAAGACAATCAATAAATAAATCATGCTCCGACTTCATCACATAACGGTTCACCATACGTGCATGCTACGGGAATCACAAACTCTAACACAAGTATTCTTTAAATTCACAACTACTCAACTAGCATGACTCTAATACTATCACCTCCATATCTCAAAACAATTATCATGCTTCAATCTTTTCTTAGTATTCAACACACTCAAAAGAAAGTTTCACAAATCTTGAATACCAAGCATATTATTATTAAGCAAATTACCATGCTATTAAGAGACTCTCAAAATAATTAAGTGAAGCATGAGGGATCAATAGTTTCTTTAAAACAAATCCACCACCGTGCTCTAAAAGATCTAAGTGAAGCACATAGAGCAAAATTATATAGCTCAAAAGATATAAGTGAAGCACATAGAGCAAAACTACATAGCTCAAAAGATATAAGTGAAGCACATAGAGTATTCTATCAAATTTTAATTCATGTATGGCTCTCTCAATAGGTGTGTACAGCAAGGTTCATTGTGGCATACTAAAACACAAAGACACAAATAATACAAGACGCTCCAAGCAAAACACATATCATGTTGGTGAATAAAAATATAGCTCCTAGTAAATTACCGATGGAAGTGGACGAAAGAGGGGATGCCTTCCGGGGCATCCCCAAGCTTTGACTTTTTGGTGTCCTTGGATTATCTTGGGGGTGCCATGGGCATCCCCAAGATTAGGCTCTTGCCACTCCTTATTCCATAATCCATCACAAGAATTCACCCAAAACTTGAAAACTTCACAACACAAAACTTAAAGTAGAAAACTCGTCAGCTCCGTTAGCGAAAGAAAACAAAAAACCACTTCAAGGTACTGTAATGAAATAATTATTTATTTATATTGGTGTTAAACCTACTGTATTACAACTTCTCTATGGATTATAAACTATTTTACTAACCATAGATTCATCAAAATAAGCAAACAACACACAAAAAACAGAATCTGTCAAAAACAGAACAGTCTGTAGTAACTGTAGTTAGCGCAAGATCTAGAACCCAAAAAACTCTAAAATAAAATGCTGGACGTGAGGAATTTATCTATTAATCATCTGCAAAAAGAATTAACTAAATAGCACTCTTCAAGTAAAAATTACAGCAGTTCTCGTGAGCGCTAAAGTTTCTGTTTTTTACAGCAAGTTCAACAAGACTTTCCCCAAGTCTTCCCAATGGTTCTATGATACGTCCATTTTGCATCATGCTTTTATATCGATATTTATTGCATTATGGAATGTTATTTCACTTTATCTCACAATACTTATGGCTATTCTCTCTTATTTTACAAGGTTTACATAAGCAGGGAGAATGCCGGCAGCTGGAATTCTGGGCTGGAAAAGGAGCAAATATTAGAGACCTATTCCGCGCAACTCCAAAAGTCCTGAAACTCCAAGGAACATCTTAAAATAAATAAAGAAAAATCCACGCCAAAGATGAAGGCCAGGGGGCCCACACCCTGCTCACGAGGGTGGGGGGCGCCCCCCCCTAGGGCGCGCCCCCTACCTCGTGGGCCCCCTGGTGGCTCTCCGACGTCCATTTTCTCCTATATGAAGGCTTTCGATGAGAAAAAAATAGGGAGGAAATTTTCGGGACGAGACTCCGCCGCCACGAGGCGGAACCTTGGCGGATCCAATCTAGAGCTCCGGCAGAGCTGTTCTGCCAGGGAAACTTCCCTCCGGGAGAGGGAAATCATCACCATCGTCATCACCAACGCTCCTCTCATCGGGAGAGGGTAATCTCCATCAACATCTTCACCAGCACCATCTCATCTCCAAACCCTAGTTCATCTCTTGTATCCAATTCTTGTCTCAAAGTCCGGGATTGGTGCTAGTAGGTTGCTAGTAGTGTTGATTACTCCTTGTAGTTGATGCTAGTTGGTTTATTTGGTGGAAGATCATATGTTCAGATCCTATATGCATATTATTACCCCTCTGATTATGAACATGAATATGCTTTGTGAGTAATTACGTTTGTTCCTGAGGACAAGGGAGAAGTCTTGCTTTGAGTAGTCATGTGAATTTGGTATTCGTTTGATATTTTGATAAGATGTATGTTGTCTAGCCTCTAGTGGTGTTACATCGACTACATAACACTTCACCATTATTTGGGCCTAGAGGAAGGCATTTGGAAGTAATAAGTAGATGATGGGTTGCTAGAGTGACAAAAGCTTAAACCCTAGTTTATGCGTTGCTTCGTAAGGGGATGATTTGGATCCACATGTTCCATGCTATGGTTAGGTTTACCTTAATACTTTTGTTGTAGTTGCAGATGCTTGCGATAGAGGTTAATCATAAGTGGGATGCTTGTTCAAGTAAGGACAGCACCCAAGCACCGGTCCACCCACATATCAAATTATCAAAGTACCGAACGCGAATCATATGAACGTGATTAAAACTAGCTTGACGATATTCCCATGTGTCCTCGGGAGCACTTTCCTATTATAAGAGTTTGTTCCGGCTTGTCCTTTGCTACAAAAAGGATTGGGCCACCTTGCTGCACTTTATTTACTTTTGTTACTTGTTGCTCGTTACAACCTATCTTATCACAAAACTATCTGTTACCACTTATTTCAGTACTTGCAGAGAATACCTTGCTGAAAACCGCTTATCATTTCCTTCTGCTCCTCGTTGGGTTTGACACTCTTATCGAAAGGACTACGATAGATCCCCTATACTTGTGGGTTATCAAGACTCTTTTCTGGCGCCGTTGCCGGGAGTGTAGCGCCTTTGGTAGGTGGAATTTGGTAAGGAAAAATTTATATAGTGTGCTGAAATTTACTGTCACTTGCTACTATGGAAAGTAATTCTCTGAGGGGCTTGTTCGGGGTATCTTCACCCCGTCCAGTAGAGCAAAGAGTTGCTCCTCAACCTACTGAACCTATTGAAAATGAAACTCCTTTTGAATTTCCTTCGGGTATGATGGAAAAACTGCTAGCTAACCCTTTTACAGGAGATGGAACAAAGCATCCTGATGAGCACTTAATATATGTGGATGAAGTATGTGGATTATTTAAGCTTGCAGGTATACCCGATGATGTTGGTAAGAAGAAGGTCTTCCCTTTATCTTTGAAGGGAAACACATTGATATGGTATAGGCTATGTGATGATATGAGATCATGGGACTATAAAAGATTGAAGTTGGAATTTCAGCAAAAGTATTACCCTATGCATCTTGTTCATCGTGATCGCAATTATATATATAATTTCTGGCCTCGCGAAGGAGAAAGCATCGCTCAAGCTTGGGGGAGGCTTAAATCAATGTTATATTCATGCCCCAATCATGAGCTCTCAAGAGAAATGATTATTCAAAATTTATATGCTCGGCTTTCTGATAACAACGCACCATGCTTGATACTTCTTGTGCTGGCTCTTTTATGATGAAGACTACTGAATTCAGATGGAATTTATTGGATAGAATTAAACGCAACTCTGAATATTGGGACCTCGACGAAGATAAAGAGTCAGGTATGACACCTAAGTTTGATTGTGTTAAATCTTTTATGGATACCGATATTTTCCGTAAGTTTAGCACTAAATATGGACTTGACTCTGAGATAGTAGCTTCTTTTTGTGAATCTTTTGCTACTTATGTTGATCTCCCTAAGGAGAAGTGGTTTAAATATCATCCTCCCATAGAAGTAAAAGTAGCTACACCTATTAAAGTTGAAGAAAAGATTGTCACTTATAATGATCCTATTGTTCCTACTTCTTATATTGAGAAACCACCTTTCCCTGTTAGAACAAAGGATCATGCTAAAGCTTCAACTTTTGTTCGTAAAAGCAATATTAGAACTTATACACCTCCTGAGCAAGTCAAAGTAGAACCTAATATTGCTATTGTTAAAGATCTCTTGTCTGATAATATTGATGGGCATGTTATTCAGTTCGAAGGTGAAACTGCTAGAATTGCTAAACCCTGTGATAAAGATAAACATAGACATGTGGTAGGCGTGCCTGTTATTTCTGTTAAAATAGGAGATCATTGTTATCATGGCTTATGTGATATGGGTGCAAGTGCTAGTGTTATACCGCATACTTTATACGAAGAAATTAAGAATGAAATTGCACCTCCTGAGTTAGAAGGTATTGATGTCACGATTAAACTTGCCAATAGAGATACTATTTCAGCAATTGGAATTGTTAGAGATGTTGAAGTCTTGTGTGGGAAAACTAAATATCCTGCTGATTTTCTTGTTCTTACTTCTCTGCAAGTTAGCTTTTGTCCCATTATATTTGGTAGACCCTTCTTGAACACTGTTAATGCTACCATAGATTGCACAAAGAATGTTGTTACTGTTGGCTTGGATGATATGGTTCATGAGTTTAATTTCTCTAAATTTAGTAAACAACATCGTGAGGAAGAATTACCTAGTAAGGATGAAATTATTGGTCTTGCTTCTATTGTTGTACCTCCTAGTGATCCTTTAGAACACTATTTGCTAGACCATGAAAATGATATGTTCATGAATGAAAGAAGGGAAATAGATGAAGTATTCTTTAAACAGGAACCTATTCTGCAACATAATTTTCCTGTTGAAATTTTAGGGGATCCTCCTCCACCCAAGGGAGATCCCGTGTTTGAGCTTAAACCTTTGCCTGATAATCTTAAATATGCTTATCTTGATGAAAAGAAGATATATCCTGTTATTATTAGTGCTAACCTTTCAGAGCATGAAGAAGAAAGATTATTGAAAACTCTGAAGAAGCACCGTGCTGCTATTGGATATACTCTTGATGATCTTAAGGGCATTAGTCCCACTCTGTGTCAACATAAAATAAATTTGGAAGCAGATGCCAAACCAGTTCGTGATCCTCAACGACGTCTGAATCCTAAAATGAAAGAAGTGGTAATAAAAGAAATACTAAAGCTTCTGGAGGCAGGTATAATCTATCCCGTTGCTGATAGTGAGTGGGTAAGTCCTGTCCATTGTGTCCCTAAGAAGGGAGGTATTACTGTTGTTCCTAATGATAAAGATGAATTGATTCCACAAAGAATTATCACAGGTTATAGGATGGTAATTGATTTCCGCAAATTAAACAAAGCTACTAAGAAAGATCATTACCCCTTACCTTTTATTGATCAAATGCTAGAAAGATTATGCAAACATACACACTATTGCTTTCTAGATGGTTATTCTGGTTTCTCTCAAATACCTGTGTCGGCCAGAGATCAATCAAAGACGACTTTTACATGCCCTTTTGGTACTTTTGCTTATAGACGTATGCCTTTTGGTTTATGTAATGCACCTACTACCTTTCAAAGATGCATGATGGCTATATTATTTGACTTTTGTGAAAAGATTTGTGAGGTTTTCATGGACGACTTTTCCGTCTATTGTTCCTCTTTTGATGATTGCTTGAGCAATCTTGTTCGAGTTTTGCAGAGATGTGAAGAAACTAATCTTGTCTTGAATTGGGAAAAGTGCCACTTTATGGTTAATGAAGGTATTGTCTTGGGGCACAAAGTTTTTGAAAGAGCTATGTTAAGTTGATAAAGCCAAGGTTGATTCTATTGAAAAGATGACATGTCCCAAGGACATCAAAGGTATAAGAAGTTTCCTTGGTCACGCCGGATTTTACACGAGGTTCATTAAGGACTTCTCAAAAATTTCTCGGCCTCTGAATAATTTATTGCAAAAAGATATACCATTTGTCTTTGATGATGATTGTGTAGAAGCATTTGAAATACTTAAGAAAGCATTAGTCACTGCACCTGTTGTTCAGCCACCTGATTGGAAACTACCCTTTGAAATTATGTGTGATGCTAGTGATTATGTTGTAGGTGTTGTTCTAGGGCAAAGAGTTGATAAGAAATTAAATGTTATTCATTATGCTAGTAAGACTCTAGACAATGCTCAAAGAAATTATGCTACTACTGAAAAAGAGCTTTTAGCAGTTGTATTTGCTTGTGATAAGTTCAGATCTTATATTGTTGATTCTAAAGTAACTATTCAAACTGATCATGCTGCTATGAAATATCTTATGGAAAAGAAAGATGCTAAACCTAGACTTATTAGATGGGTTCTCTTGCTACAAGAATTTGATTTGCATATTGTTGATAGAAAGGGAGCTGAGAACCCCATTGCAGACAACTTGTCTAGGTTAGAAAATATTCTTGATGACCCACTACCTATTAATGATAGCTTTCCTGATGAATAATTAAATGTTATAAGTACTTCTCGTAGTACTCCATTGTATGCTGATTATGCTAATTATATTGTTGCTAAGTTTATACCACCTAGCTTCACATACCAACAAAAGAAAAGGTTTTTCTATGATTTAAGACATTACTTTTGGGATGACCCACATCTTTATAAAGAAGGAGTAGATGGTGTTATTAGACGTTGTGTACCTGAGCATGAACAAGAACAGATCCTACGCAAGTGTCACTCCGAGTCTTATGGAGGACACCACGTTGGAGATAGAACTGCACATAAGGTATTGCAATCTGGTTTTTATTGGCCTACTCTCTTCAAGGATGCCCGTAAGTTTGTCTTGTCTTGTGATGAATGTCAAAGAATTGGTAATATTAGTAGACGTCAAGAAATGCCTATGAATTATTCTCTTGTTATTGATCCGTTTGATGTTTGGGGCTTTGATTATATGGGACCTTTTCCTGCCTCTAATGGATACACACATATTTTAGTTGCTGTTGATTACGTTACTAAGTGGGTAGAAGCTATTCCAACTAGTGGTGTTGATCATAACACTTCTATTAAAATGCTTAAAGAAGTTATTTTCCTGAGGTTTGGAGTCCCTAGATACTTAATGACTGATGGTGGTTCACACTTTATTCATGGTGCTTTCCGTAAAATGCTTGCTAAATATGATGTTAATCATAGAATTGCATCTCCTTATCACCCAGAGTCTAGTGGTCTAGTAGAGTTGAGCAATAGAGAGCTCAAATTAATTTTGCAAAAGACTGTTAATAGGTCTAGAAAGAATTGGTCCAAGAAACTTGATGATGCATTATGGGCTTATAGAACTGCATACAAAAATCCTATGGGTATGTCTCCGTATAAAATGGTTTATGGAAAAGCATGTCACTTACCTCTCGAACTAGAACATAAGGCATATTGGCTTATTAAAGAGCTTAACTATGATTTTAAACTTGCCGGTGAGAAGAGGTTATTTGATATTAGCTCACTTGATGAATGGAGAACCCAAGCTTATGAAAATGCCAAGTTGTTTAAATAAAAAGTTAAAAGATGGCATGACAAAAGGATACAAAAGCGTGAGTTTAATGTAGGTGATTATGTATTGCTATACAACTATCGTTTAACATTTTTTGCAGGAAAACTTCTCTCTAAATGGGAAGGCCCCTATGTTATGGAAGAGGTCTATCGTTCTGGTGCCATAAAAATCAACAACTTCGAGGGCACAAATCCGAAGGTGGTAAACGGTCAAAGAATTAAACATTATATCTCAAGTAATCCCATAAATGTTGAAACCAGTATTATTGAAACTATAACCCCGGAGGAATACATAAGGGACACTTTCCGGAACGTTTCAGACTCTGAAAAGGAATAGGTATGTGGTACGGTAAGTAAACCAACTCCAAAACAATTTTTAAGGCAATATTTCTCCGTTTTGGAATATTTAGAAAATTAGAAAAATAAGTAGCTGTCCGGGAAGGACACGAGGGCCCCACGAGGGTGGTGGGCGCGCCCTACCCCCTGGGCGCGCCCCCTACCTCGTGAGCACCTTGTGTGCCTTCCGGACTCCGTTTTCTTGCACGTTACGTATTTTGGTCGGTAAAAATTCATTATATATTCTCCCAAAGGTTTTGACTCCTGTATCACGCGAATATCCTCTGTTTTCGTTTCGAGCTGTCCCATTGCAGATTAAATCAACCTATGTTCCCAGGATTCAGAAGGAGAAAGCTATGTGCATGATTACTTAGCAAATCCAAAGGTCTATGGAGATGTGGAACATGATGGATGGACCACGGAGGAAGAAGAGGACTATGAACCCAAGGGGAAGGAGGAGACAAGCTCAGATGAAGATGAAGCACCATTACCTCAACCTGGGGACATGCACGTGGAGTTCAAAAAGTCAAGTCTCCTTGATAGGGTAAAGAAACCCAAGTTCGAGTTTATCCCTTTTCGTCTCTTGCAGGAAAATAAGCAGGACCTATGCAAAAAGATATTAACCCTGGAGTGGGAGATTGATGATCCGAGGGATCAAAATGCCGTCCTCAAGCGCAAATTAAGGGAGAAGCCTAAGCCATCAACTAAGCCTACATCACCACCACCTTCTTCACCAACCAAGGAGATATAATCACATGGGTATGGGCACTCCCCTTGGCAACTGCCAAGCTTGGGGGAGGTGCCCCAGTATCGTATCACAATCACAACTCTTATCTTTACCATTTTTCTTAGTTCGGTCCTATTAGTAGTATCTTGATGTAGTAGAATAAAGTTTATGGCATGATCTAGTTTTGAGTTTTGCTTTATGATCTCCCTATGTAATCGAGTCCGTGAGCTATATATAATAAAGATTAGTGTTGAGTCAAGGGCTTGATTATTTTGCCATGATCTTGGATGAATAAAAGAAAGTAGAAAAGAACAAAAAGAAACAAAAAGTTCATATTGATCTTATTGAGAGTAATGACTTCACATAGAAAAGTATGATGATTAAAAGTTGTTGGGAGTTGGCAGACATAGCTTTGGTCATTGTTGCAATTAATAGGAAGTAATAAGGAAAGAGAGGTTTTCACATAGAGATATACTATCATTGACATCTTTTATGATTGGGATCACTCATTAAAATATGACATGCTAAAGAGTTGATGTTGGACAAGGAAGACAACGTAATGAGTTATGTCTTTCTTATATCTGAGATAAAGTATGTTGTCATGGATCCTCTAACTTGTTGAGCTTGCCTTTCCCCCTCATGCTAGCCAAATTCTCAGTACCAAGTAGAAACACTACTTGTGCTTCCAAATACCCTTAAACCAGTTTTGCCATGAGAGTCCACCATATCTACCTATGGATTGAGTAAGATCCTTCAAATAAGTTGTCATTGGTGCAAAGCAATAAAAATTGCTCTAAATATGTATGATTGATTGGTGTGGGAGAAATAAGCTTTATACGATCTTGTGATGTGGAAGTAATAAAAGCGACGGACTGCATAATGAAGGTTCATATCACAAGGGGTAATATAAAGTGATGTTCTTTCGCATTGAGATTTTGTGCATCCAACCATAAAAGCGCATGGCAACCTCTGCTTCCCTTTGCGAAGGGCCTATATTTTATTATTATCTTCTACCTTATGCAAGAGTCATGGTGATCTTCACCTTTTATTTTTCATTTTATCCTTTGGCAAGCTCAGCATGTTGGAAGGAACATGATATATATATATATATATATATATCTAATTGGATGTAGGGGAGCATGAACCATTATTGTTGACATTACCCTTGAGGTAAAAGGTTGTGGGGCAAAACTATAAGCCCCTATCTTTCTCTGTGTCCGATTAAAACTCCGTAACCACAAGTATTGCGTGAGTGTTAGCAATTATGGAGGACTAAATGATAGTTGAGTATGTGGACTTGCTTTTTAGCTCTGACATAGACTCTTTCTGATGTTATGATAAATTGCAATTGCTTCAATGACTGAGATTATAGTTTGTCGGAGCCCAATAAGGTTTATGGTTTATACTTTTGCATTGTGAATAGATCATCAATTGAACATAAGTAATCATATGACAAAATCTATATATGTTGCTGTTATGAGAATAATCGTGATGCCTTCATGTCCGTATTTTATTTTTATCGAGGCCTCTACCTCTAACATGAGGGCATATTTATTGTTATCGACTTTTCGCTTGAGGACAAGCAAGGTCTAAGCTTGGGGGAGTTGATACGTCCATTTTGCATCATGCTTTTATATCGATATTTATTGCACTATGGACTGTTATTTCACTTTATGTCACAATACTTATGGCTATTCTCTCTTATTTAACAAGGTTTACATAAGGAGGGAGAATGCCAGCAGCTGGAATTCTAGGCTGGAAAAGGAGCAAATATTAGAGACCTATTCTGCGCAACTCCAAAAGTCCTGAAACTCCACGGAACATCTTAAAATAAATAAAGAAAAATCCATGCCAAAGATGAAGGCCAGAGGGGCCACACCCTGCTCACGAGGGTAGGGGGCGCCCCCCTAAGGCGCGCCCCCTACCTCGTGGGCCCCCTGGTGGCTCTTCGACGTCCATCTTCTCCTATATGAAGGCTTTCAATGAGAAAAAAATAGGGAGGAACTTTTCGGGACGAGACTCCGCCGCCACGAGGCAGAACCTTGGCGGATCCAATCTAGAGCTCCGACAGAGCTGTTCTGCCAGGGAAACTTCCCTCCGGGAGGGGGAAATCATCACCATCGTCATCACCAACGTTCCTCTCATTGGGAGAGGGCAATCTCCATCAACATCTTCACCAGCACCATCTCATCTCCAAACCCTAGTTCATCTCTTGTATCCAATTCTTGTCTCAAAGTCCGGGATTGGTGCTAGTAGGTTGCTAGTAGTGTTGATTACTCCTTGTAGTTGATGCTAGTTGGTTTATTTGGTGGAAGATCATATGTTCAGATCCTATATGCATATTATTACCCCTCTGATTATTAACATGAATATGCTTTGTGAGTAATTACGTTTGTTCCTGAGGACAAGGGAGAAGTCTTGCTATGAGTAGTCATGTGAATTTGGTATTCGTTTGATATTTTGATAAGATGTATGTTGTCTAGCCTCTAGTGGTGTTACATTGACTACATAACACTTCACCATTATTTGGGCCTAGAGGAAGGCATTTGGAAGTAATAAGTAGATGATGGGTTGCTAGAGTGATAGAAGCTTAAACCCTAGTTTATGCGTTGCTTCGTAAGGGGCTGATTTGGATCCACATGTTTCATGCTATGGTTAGGTTTACCATAATACTTTTGTTGTAGTTGCAGATGCTTGCAATAGAGGTTAATCATAAGTGGGATGCTTGTTCAAGTAAGGACAGCACCCAAGCACCGGTCCACCCACATATCAAATTATCAAAGTACCGAACGCGAATCATATGAACGTGATGAAAACTAGCTTGCCGATATTCCCATGTGTCCTCGGGAGCGCTTTTCCTATTATAAGAGTTTGTTTCGGCTTGTCCTTTGCTACAAAAAGGATTGGGCCACCTTGCTGCACTTTATTTACTTTTGTTACTTGTTGCTCGTTACAACCTATCTTATCACAAAACTATCTGTTACCACTTATTTCAGTACTTGCAGAGAATACCTTGCTGAAAACCGCTTATCATTTCCTTCTGCTCCTCGTTGGGTTCGACACTCTTACTTATCGAAAGGACTAATATAGATCCCCTATACTTTTGGGTCATCATTCTACTTGGCACAAACACTAATTAAACACAAAAAATACAACCAAAATAGAGGCTAAATAATTTATTTATTAAATAACAGCAAGGAATAGTATTGGGTTGTCTCCCAACAAGCGTTTTTCTTTAAATCCTTAAAGCTAGGCATTGATAATTTTAATGATGCTCACATGAAAGACAAGAATTGAAGCACAAAGAGAGCATCATAAAACAGGTGACAAACACATCTAAGTCTAACATACTTCCTATGCATAGGCATTTTATAGGCAAACAAATTGTCAAGGCAAGCAAAAACTAGCATATGCAAGGAAGCGGAAAGAGACAATAGCAATCTCAACATAACGAGAGGTAATTTAGTAACATGAAAATTTCTACCACCATATTTTCATCTCTCATAATAATTGCATGAGGGATCATAAGAAAATTAAACAAAATAGCTATCACACAAAATATTTTCAACACGATCCATATGCATGCAAAGTTTACACTCTTCCAAAATAGTGGGATTAACATTAACTAAAGTCATGACCTTTCCAAACCCACTTTTATCAAAAAGTCCATAAGATTGAACATTCTCTAAATATGTGGGATCTAAAGTTGACATTCTTCCAAACCCACTTTCAATAATATTGCAAACACTATTATCAATCTCATATTCATCATGGGGCTTAAATAAATTTTCCATATCATGAGAAGAATCACCCCAATCATGATCATTACAACAAGTAGTAGACATAGCAAAACTAGCATCCCCAAGCTTAGGGTTTTGCATATTATTAGCACAATTGACATCAAGAGAATTTATAGTAAAATCATTGCAATCATGCTTTTTATTCAAAGATCTATCATGAATTGCTTCATAAAGTAATTCATCACACTTTGTAAATTCATGAATTTCAAGCAAAACTTTAGAAAGATAATCTAGTGCACAAAACTCACTAGCAATTGGTTTATCATAATTGGACCTCTTAAAAAGATTAGCAAGCGGATGAGGATCCATAGATCTTAGGTTCTCTGTTTAGTAATAAATAAACAACTATTCTAACCATACGAGCAAACAAGAAGCAAGCGGACAAAAAGGGGCAAATAGAGAAAGAGAGGGAGGATAGACAGAGAGGGCGAATAAAACGGCAAGGGTGAAGTGGGGGAGAGGAAAACGAGAGGCAAATGGCAACTAATGTAATGCGAGAGATAGGGATTGTGATGGGTACTTGGTATGTTGACTTTTTGCGTAGACTCCCCGGCAACGGCGCCAGAAATTCTTCTTGCTACCTCTTGAGCTTGCGTTGGATTTCCCTGAAGAGGAGAGGATGATGCAACATAGTAGCATAAGTATTTCCCTCAGTTTTTGAGAACCAAGGTATCAATCCAGTAGGAGGCCACGCTCAAGTCCCTCGTACCTGCACAAAACGATAGCTACTCGCAACCAATGCGATTAGGGGTTGTCAATCCCTTCACGGTCACTTACGAGATTGAGATCTGATAGATATAATATTTTTTGTATTTTTGGTATAGATATGCAAAGCGAAAAGTAAAAGGAAAAGTAAAAAAGCAAAGCAAGATTAAAGTGATGGAGATTGATATGATGAGAATAGACCCGGGGGCCATAGGTTTCACTAGTAGCTTCTCTCAAGAGCATAAGTATTCTACGGTGGGTGAACAAATTACTGTTGAGCAATTGACAGAATTGAGCATAGTTATGAGAATATCTAGGCATGATCATGTATATAGGCATCACGTCCATGACAAGTAGATCAAAATGATTCTGCATCTACTACTATTACTCCACTCATCGACCGCTATCCAGCATGCATCTAGAGTATTAAGTTAAAAACAGAGTAACGCCTTAAGCAAGATGACATGATTTAGAGAGGTAAATTCAAGCAATATGAAATAAACCCCATCTTGTTATCATCGATGGCAACGATGCAATACGTACCTTGCTTCCCCTTCTGTCACTGGGAAAGGACACCGCAAGATCGAACCCAAAGCTAAGCACTTCTCCCATGGCAAGAACTACCAATCTAGTTGTCCAAACCAAACGGATAATTCGAAGAGACTTGCAAAGATAACCAATCATACATAAAAGAATTCAGAGAAGATTCAAATATTATTCATAGATAGACTTGATCATAAACCCACAATTCATCGGTCTCAACAAACACACCGCAAAAAGAAGATTACATCGAATAGATCTCCACAAGACAGGGGGAGAACTTTGTATTGAGAACCAAAAAGAGAGAAGAAGCCATCTAGCTACTAAATATGGACCCGAAGGTCTAAGGTAAACTACTCACACTTCATCGGAGGGGCTATGATGATGTAGAAGCCCTCCGTGATGACGGCCCTCTCCGGAGGAGCTCCGGAACAGGCCCCAAGATGGGATCTCGTGGATACAGAAAGTTGCGGCGGTGGAATTAGGTTTTTGGGTCCTGTTCTGATCGTTTGGGGGTACGTGGGTATATATAGGAGGAAGGAGTATGTCGGTGGAGCACCGAGGGGCCCACGAGGCAGGGGGCACGCCCTAGGGGGGGGCGCCCCCACCCTCGTGACCGCCTATCTGATGCCTTGGCGTAGGGTCCAAGTCTTCTGGATCACGTTCGGTGAGAAAATCACGTTCCCGAAGGTTTCATTCCGTTTGGATTCCGTTTGATATTCTGTTTCTTCGAAACACTGAAATAGGAAAAAATAGCAATTCTGGGCTAGGCCTCCGATTAATAGGTTAGTCCCAAAAATAATATAAAAGTGGAAAATAAAGCCCAATATAGTCCAAAACAGTAGATAATATAGCATGGAGCAATCAAAAATTATAGATACATTGGAGACGTATCAGAGGTCCCAATCTTCAGAGTTGTGTTTAATTCTTTCCAATAAATCCCATTTTAATTCAATAGTCTTCATCATAAAAGAGCCAGCACAAGAAGTATTGAGCATAGTGCGATTGTTATCAGAAAGCCGAGCATAAATTTTTTGGATAATCATTTCTCTTGAGAGCTCATGAATGGGGCATGAATATAACATTGATTTAAGCCTCCCCCAAGCTTGAGCCATGCTTTCTCCTTCGCGAGGCCAAAAATTATATATATAATTGCGATCACGATGAACAAGATGCATAGGATAAAACTTCTGATGAAATTCCAATTTCAATCATTTGTAGTTCCATGATCCCATATCATCACATAGCCTATACCATGTCAATGCATCTCCCTTCAAAGATAAAGGGAAGACCTTCTTCTTAATAACATCATCGGGCACATCTGCAAGCTTAAATAATTCACAAACTTCATCCACATATATTAGGTGCTCATCAGGATGCATTGTTCCATCTCCTGCAAAAGGATTAGCTAGCAGTTTTTCTATCATACCTGAAGGAATCTCAAAGTAGACATTTTCATTTTTAGTAGGTTCAATAGGTTGAGGAGCAACTCTTTGCTCTACTGGTCGGGGTGAAGATACCCCGAACAAGCCCCTCAGAGGATTACTTTCCATAGTAACAAGTGACAGTAAATTTCACCACATTATATAAATTTTTCCTTACCAAATTCCACCTACCAACGGCGCTTCACTCCCCGGCAACGGCGCCAGAAAAGAGTCTTGATGACCCACAAGTATAGGGGGTCTATCTTTAAGGCATATCTCTCTCGATGTAGTTTTGGTGATTGATGACAACATATTTGCGGACTAACCTTGTGGTTTGAGCATTTCAGAGATCCTTTGGCTCAAGACGATTTCTTTCCCCTCGAAGTGTTTTTCAAGACGGTGTAACTCTTTCGTTTCTTGTTGGTGGATTAGTTTCGTAGGAGTCACCGTACTATCAAGAGGGGGTCCGCTTTGGTATGGCTAGGGTGGAATCATCACGTACACTTTCGTTTCACAACCTTTGGGCCTTCCCGCGTCATTGGAGGTCTTATTCCCTACTGTTTGGGCAGTCTTTAGCCCCAGCGGTAGTACCGCGGTGCCCAACGGTAGTACCGCTTGTGTGTCCTCAGCGGCAGTACCGCTGCGGTGCCGGGCCACTACCGCCTCGACTCGAGGGGGGCACTTCTCGTGTTGGGTTGAGCGGCACTTGCAGCAGTAGTAGGTGCAGTAGTACCGCTCGAAAGCGATAGTACCGCCCTGCCACCACGGCAGTACCACGCTGGGCCTGTCCGGCAGTACCGCGCTGGGCCAGTCCCTCCTCTATCTTCAGGCCCTCTCTAGCTGGGCGGTAGTACCGTAAGGGGGAGCGGTAATACTGCTGGGTCCAGCGGTAGTACCACTGACCACTGCGGTAGTACCGCCCTCTGCGGGGCAGTTTAGTGGGGTAACGGTTGGATTGTTCCCCAAACTATAAAAGGGGGTCCCCTTCTTCTTCGTTGAACTACCTCTTCCCCCAAAAGCTCCATTATTGCTCCAAGCTCCATTTTCGCCCGATCTCTCTCTCTCTCTAGCCAACCAAACTTGTTGATATTCTCAGGAGTAGTTGGGAAGGCCCCGATCTACACTTGCACCAAGAGATATTTGATTCCCCCACTAATCCCTAGCGGATCTTGTTACTCTTGGGTGTTTGAGCACCCTAGACGGTTGAGGTCACCACGGAGCCATAGTCCATTGTGGTGAAGCTTCGTGGTGTTGTTGGGAGCCTCCGATTGAGTTGTGGAGTTTGCCCCAACCTTGTTTGTAAAGGTTCGGTCGTCGCCTCCAAGGGCACTAATAGTGGAATCACGGCATCTTGCATTGTGTGAGGGCATGAGGAGAATATGGTGGCCCTAGTGGCTTCTTGGGGAGAATTTTGCCTCCACACCGCTCTAACAGAGACGTAATTGCCTTCAAAAGGAAGGAACTTCGGTAACACATCCTCGTCTTCACCGGGTCCACTCTTGGTTATCTCTTACCTTTACTCGTGCAAGCTTATTAGTGTTACTTCTCTTACTTGCGTGTATATTCATTGTTGTTGCATCATATAGGTTGCTCACCTAGTTGCACATCTAGACAACCTACTTTGATGCAAAGTTTAATTTGGTAAAGAAAAGTTAAAAATTGTTAGTTGCCTATTCACCCCCCCGTCTAGTCAACCATATCGATCCTTTCAATTGGTATCAGAGCCTCGTCTCTTTACTAAGGACTTTGCCATCCGAAGAGTATGGTTGACAGCATAGACGGTGTGGAGGAGCACTCCGGTGTAAATCCGATCTCGTCTACGGGTGATGGGGGAACCTCGATCTCCCGTGAGGAATTCAATGTGGCCTTGGAGATATTGAAAACCTCAATGACGACCGAGGTTGAAAGCATGTTTACTAAATTCATTGAAGGGCTTAAACTATCCACCACACCGTTGAAAGTGGGTGATCCCACCGACAAGGTGATGGATGCTATCTCCGACAAGGGGGAAGCTAGTAGTGAAAAGGCTCCTTCTTCTAGTGGTAAAAATGGCACCGACATCTTTGCCCATGTGGAACCACCACTTGTTTATGGTGGACCGATTCCTTCCACTCATTTGAATCATGCCAGTCCTCCCCCTAAGATGTGAAAAATGAGGACTTTGATTCTTGGGTTTATCGCTTTAAGCATCATTTAAATCATGTGAAAAATAATCTTTGGAGAATCATTGAAGAAGGTTTCCATCCGCATGATCCAAGAAACTTCACTCCTCGAGAATCCGCGGATAATCAATTCAATGAGAATGCTCTCTTCATCATTCAAGATGCAATTCCACCCGAAGATCTACCTCAACTTCGGCCCTTCTCCTTGGCCAAAGATGCATGGCTTTGTGTTGTCTCTCTCTACTGGGGAAGCGCAAGCATTCAACACTCCAACTATGAAGTAGTACAAGATGAAGCCGATGAGTTTGCAATGAAAGAAGATGAAGAACCTCGTGAGCTTTATCAGAGAGTAACCAAACTCGCAGTCTCACTCCGAGATCATGGGAGCAAGGACATGGATGACAATTGGATGAAGCGCAAATTCCTCAAGGCGATGATGCCTTACCACAAGGCCATGTCCTCCGTCTTCGTCGAAGGCCGGACTTCCACACTTTGACCTCAAGTGAAGTGTTGGATGAGTTTGTGGCTATGAACATCTTGGACAAGACCGCCGACAATGCGGTGCTTCACTCTCAAAGGGCAAAGAAGCCCAACCTTGCATTGAAGTCCAAGGTTTGCGTTGAAGAAGAAGAAGAGGAAGAAGAGGAAAGGAACCCCGAAGATACAAAGTATGCCTATCATGAACACATGGCACTTGCTTCAAGGCAATTTTGGAGCAAGAAAAACTCAAGGCCAAACTTCAACAAGAACAACTCAAGTGGCACGAAGAGCAAGCAACATGTAAGGACTTGCTACAATTGTGGCAATGTGAGTCATTTTGTTGTGGAGTGCCCGTATGAGAAGAGGGAAGACAATGGTGGCAAGCTCATTCGAAAGGACAAAGCCAAGTCTTTCCCCAACAAGAGCAACTTCACCAAGAAAACCCCTCACAAGGTGTTGGTGGTTCAAGAAGAGTACCATGAGGATGATGATGATGATGAAGATGGTGAGTCGGTTGCCATGGCCTCCGTTGCCATTGCAAAAACTCCACGAATATCTCTCTTCGACTCACCCAATGAGAACATCACCGCCAAGTGCCTCATGGCTAAAGCCACCAACAAGGTAACTCCCAACATCAAAGCTACCATCATTAATAATCCTTCCTTGACGGATTGCATTGATGAATGTGAGGGACCTAATGTGGAGGAAAATGAGTTTGAGTCCTTTATGGGTAAACTCAAGGGTAAAACCAAGAAGCATTTTGTTGCTCTCTTGGAACAACTTGGTGAAGCCAATGACGTGATCAAGGCTCACGAAGCTACTATCTCCAAGATGGAGGGGCATAGTCATGAATATGCCGATGAGATTTCGGATCTTTCCAATGCTCTTGAGGAAAAGCATGGTCTTCTTTTGGCTCTTGAGGAGTCACACAACGTTGATCATGCTAAGTTAAAGAAAGATTTGGATCATGCTCTTGTTGTTTCTCGTGTGCTAAACTCCGAGAAGGCCAAACTTGGGGTTGATCTTGCTAGACTCAAAGAGGATTTTGATCTACTTGACAAGGCTCACAAGGTCTTGAAGGGTGCTCATGCTGGCCTCAAAGAGTCTCATTATCAACTTCAAGTAAAGCTAAGCAAGGAGAAAGCCACTTTTCCTCGTATGATGTTAATTGATAATGAAAATGCTACTAACCCATGTTGTGAGCATGTGCATCGTGTTGAGGAGAACGCTAAGCTAAAGGTGCAACTTGAGAAAGGTCTTGTGTCTTGCATACAAGGCGAGAAGAGCATCAACGACCTCTTGACCAACCGAAAGGGAGTTGTGGGCAAGGAAGGGATTGGGTACGTGCCCAAGTCCAAGAACAAGAAGAAGAATGACAAGGCCAAATGACCTCCTCCTCTCAAGCAAACATTTGTGAAGGAGGGTGAGGGTGCTACTAAGGAGAAGGAGAAAAACTTCATGAGGGGTAGTGATGCCAAGAAGGGAAACGCTCCCCTTCCCAACAAAGGCGGCGACTTTAACCCTTCCTATGTGTTGTGTCGCGGTAGAGATGGGCATGTTTATGCAAAATTTGTTGGTTCTCCTTATGAGTACATTGAATGGTCTATTTGGGTTCCTAAGACCCTTGTTACTAACATCAAAGGTCCCATTACAAAATGGGTACCTAAAACCAATCATTGATCTCTTGTAGGTGTTTGCTTCCGGTGGGGGATCATGGTTGCTCGATAGTGGAGCTACTAATCATATGACCGGAAGCAAGGACTTGGTGGTGGACGTGCAAAAGATTCCATCCATGCCCACCAATGTCGAGTGGGGTGATGCCTCATCTTCTAAGGTATTGGGACTCAGCAAAGTTGTCATTTCTCATGATCTTACGATCGAGAAGGTCATGCTTGTTGAGTCCCTTGCATACAATTTACTTTCCGTTTGTCAACTAGCACTCATGGGCTTTTCCACTTTCTTTGATATTGATTCCATGGCCCTCTTGTGGAGCAAGAATCTTAAAGTAGCCTTTGTTGGGCATGTCGAGAACGGTCTCTATTTGATTAACTTTTCGAAGCGACCCACTAAGACCGCGACATGCCTACTGGCTAAAGTTGACGTGGGATGGCTTTGGCATCACCGTTTAGCCCACGTCAATATGAGATCTTTGCAAAATCTTCTCAAGGGGGACCATGTCCGTGGACTAACAAATGTTAGGTTTGCCAAAGATCGTGCTTGCAGTGCTTGCATCGAAGGAAAGCTACATGAGAAGGCTCACCCTCCCACAACTATCATCTACTGGAAGAGGCCTTTGGAGCTCCTTCACTTGGATCTCTTAGGACCTCCATCCTTTGATATTCTTGGGGGTAGAAAGTATTTCTTGGTGATTGTAGATGACTATTCAAGATACACTTGGGTATATTTCTTCAAGAGGAAGAGCGAGACCCAACAAACCATCATCGACTTTGCAAATGATGCTCGACGACAACACAATGCAAAGATCTTGATAATAAGAAGTGACAACGGCTCCGAGTTCAAGAACTACACCTTGGATGAGTTTTTGAGTGATGAGGGAATCAAGCATCAATATTCCGCACCTTATACCCCTCAACAAAATGGTGTAGCGGAGAGGAAGAACCGGACGTTGATGGATGCGGCAAGGATGATGATGGCGGAGTTCAAGTCTCCCTACAACTTTTGGGCTGAAGCCATCAACACCGCGTGCCATGCATCTAATCGGCTCTTCCTCCGCAAAGGCTTGAACAAGACTCCATATGAGATACTCACCGGTAACAAGCCCAACCTCAAGTACTTCCGGGTGTTCGGGTGTAAGTGTTTCATTCTCAAGAAAGGTGTCCGTTTGTCTAAATTTGAGGCTAGAGCTTATGAGGGCATATTTGTTGGTTATGCTACAAACTCTCATGCCTACCGTGTTCTCAATAAGTCCACGAGACATATTGAGGAAACGTGTAACGTGGAGTTTGATGAGAATAACGGCTGCCAAGTGGAGCAAAGTGGTACTTGTGATGTAGGTGATGAAATTCCTCCCCAAGCCATAAGAAGAATGGGTATTGGTCATATCCTACCCATTGAGGAACCCCTTGTGGCCGAAGGAGAAGGACAATGTTCTACTCAAGTGGAATCTTCACAAACCCAAGACCCACACGCTTCCGAAGAACAAAGTGAGGCCCCTCAACCTCAAGAACAAGACCAAGGGCAAGATCAATCTCAAGATGGTGTTGTAACATCAAGTGATACCCAAGGTCAAGCTCCCTCCTCCGAGCAAGTTCAAGATCAAGAGCTTCCATGAGATCAAGAACAAGCTCAAGACGACGCTCAAGATGATCAAGTGACCACTCCTCATCTCACCACTGAGGAGGAATTGGAGCGTCGTGCCGCCAAGGTTGCTTCCAAGCTCTCCACCAAGGATCATCTCATGATGAATGTGCTTGGAAGCTTACGAAAGGGGGTAAGCACTCGTAGACAATTAGCAAACTATTGTGAACATCACGCGTTTGTATCTTGTGTTGAACCCCAAAAGGTCTATGAGGCACTCGAAGATCCGGATTGACTCAATGCCATGCATGAAGAACTCAACAACTTCGAGCGCAACGAAGTGTGGAGATTGGTGCCGAGGCCAATGGGTAACTACAATGTCATTGGAATCAAGTGGATATTCAAGAACAAGCAAGATGCTCATGGGATTATCATTCGCAACAAGGCTCGTTTGGTAGCACAAGGCTACTCCCAAGTCGAGGGTATCGACTACGGTGAAACCTTTGCTCCCGTTGCTCATCTTGAATCCATTCGCATGTTGATTGCATATGCTTCTCATCATAACTTTAAGTTACAACAAATGGATGTGAAGAGTGCTTTTCTTAACGGTCCTATTAATGAATTGGTTTATGTCAAGCAACCCCCCGGGTTCGAGGATCCCTACTTTCCCGATCACGTGTATCAACTCGATAACGCACTCTATGGCCTTAAACAAGCCCCACGTGCGTGGTATGACCACCTTACCAAGTTGTTACAAGACCGTGGTTTTGAAGTTGGGCTAATCGACCCCACTCTTTTTACCAAGAAGGTCAAAGGGGAGTTGTTTGCGTGCCAATTATATGTTGATGATATTATCTTTGGTTCCCCTAACAAAGCTTTCAATGAGGAATTTGCCGCTCTCATGACCTCAAAGTTCGAGATGTCTTCCATGGGAGAGTTGAAGTTCTTTCTCGGGTTCGAAGTGAAGCAAAGGAGAGAAGGAACCTTCATCAACCAAGCCAAATACACTCAAGACATGCTCAAGCGATTCAAGCTAAGTGATGTCAATCCGGCTTCAACTCCCATGCCCACCAAGTGCCAACTAGACATTGATCCCAATGGTAAAGCGGTGGATCAAAAGGCATATCGTTCCATGATTGGCTCCTTGCTTTACCTTTGTGCATCTAGACCGGATATCATGTTGAGTGTGTGAATTTGTGCACGGTTTCAAGCCGCACCTAAGGAAAGTCACTTTGTGGCGGTCAAGCGAATCTTTCGATATTTGGCTCATACCCCAAACTTTGGCCTTTGGTACCCAAGAGGAGCAAACTTTAAGCTTGTAGGTTATTCGGACTCGGATTGGGCGGGAGAAAAGTGGATAGGAAGTCCACTTCCGGAGGGTGCCAATTTCTTGGTTGCTCTTTGGTGAGTTGGTCTTCCAAGAAGCAAAGTTGTGTATCTCTCTCGTCCACGGAAGCGTAATATGTGGCCGTCGGTAGTTGTTGTGCACAACTTTTATGGATGAGGCAAACTTTAAAGGATTATGGTGTCACTTGTGACAAAGTGCCTCTTTGGTGTGACAATGAAAGTGCCATCAAGATTTCTCTCAACCCAGTGCAACACTTCAATACAAAACTTATTGAGATTAGGTATCATTTCATCCGGGATCACATTAGGCGAGGGGAGATCGAGCTTAACTATGTCAACACTCATGATAACCTTGCAGATATCTTCATGAAGCCTTTGGATGAAGCAAGATTTCACGAGTTAAGGCGTGAGCTAAATATCATTGATTCGAGCAATGTGACTTGAACCCTCGCACACCCCACCTCACTCAACTTGTTGTCTAGTTTAGGTGTAGGCATGGACATAGGGGGAGTGTTGTTCTCTCAATGAACTTTCCCTCCCCACATAATGCATAAACTAACCAAACTCTTTCACATTAGTCATTTTTATGGTACTTGTTCTTCAAAGATGAGTGTTGGTCATGGGCCCAAGGTTAAAATCTTCGCGGCGCCATACCTCTGAACTCAAACATAGGTGGCCTCGGCCACCGTCCTCTCTTGGAGAGGTGTGTGTCCTCTTTCTTTTTGTCAGTTTTGTGTGTGTGTTCTCGTTTTGTCTCAGTTTCTTCTCTTGTGTTCTGCCCGGTTTGGTCGGCCCTTTTGGCGGCAGAGCGGTACTACCGCTTCGTGAGTGGTACTACTGCTGACAAGCGTCAAGCGGTACTACCGCCCACCCAAGCGGTACTACCGCTACGGGGCGGGCGGCGGGGGGTTATGTCGGGGCAGGGGGAGTTGCTTCTCCCCCATACCAATTCGCCCCCACTCATCGTTGCTCCTGCAACCTCTTGCCGCAGGAGGGGCCTGGCCGGCCGCCGTTTTCGTGCTGTCCCTCTCCCTTTCCTCCGGTGGAGTCGATCCCCACCATGTCCTCTTGCCATGGATGCCGGTATTGCCCCCGTTCCCGTTCTCTCATTGCCTAGATCTTTCATCTAGTTTTTAGTGGCAATAGGCATCGTTCTTCTCGTCTTTTGGCCAAGGCGAGGCTTGAGTAGGATGGAGATGGCTTCTAGGCACTGTGGATTGAAGTTTGGTAGGTTTCCTTTTGAATTTGGCATCTCCGGTAGTGCCGGATCTGACCATAGTAGTAGGGAACCGCCGTTCCCCATCTGGCGTGGTACTACCGCTCTCCTCAAGCGGTACTACCGCTCAAGCGGTACTGGCGCTGTTGTGTCACGGTACTACCGCTCATGTGGTACTGCCGCTGTTGGGTCGCGGTACTACCGCTGGATGCCTAGTTCCATCTTTTCCTACCAAGCTTGGATCCTTGTTGTTTTGTTTGGTGGCCTATGCTCTTTCTTTCGTGTGTTTCTTTTGGTCGTGTGTTTTGGTTCCGGGTGATGATCATCCTGAGCAGCAGGTCCACCGTGTCAACCTGGGTCGTGCAACGTCAAAGCGCTACCGCACTTCTGAGTCAGCAGGTGGTTCCTCTAGTACTCAACCGCCACCAACAGGCGCAACCTCAAGTGCTCCATCGCCACCTCAGCAGTCGAAGAGATCCGCCAACAAGCCAAAGGGAAAGAATGTGACTGAGATGACTGCCAAGGAGTTTTGGCAAAGCGTCGCCACAACCCCTATGAGGAAGACCAAGATCCCACTTTGGTCAACCACACGTTCTGGAACCGCTTTCAGTTTTCCATCTATTTTGATGTGATCAAGGCTAAGAAGAATCTCTATGTTGATGTACACTCCATCGACATGGATGCTATGGAGAAGGACCCTGAGTACTTTGGCGAAGCCCTTCAGATGTGTTCTCAGCTGAACATTTTCAGAATCATGCAGTTCAACAAGGATTTTAATGCAGATTTGGTGGCTCAATTCTTTGCTACTATTCATCTTGGAACTGATGCTGACAGGACACTGACTTGGATGACCAATGGCAAGTTGCTTTCCGTCAAGTGGAAGGCCTTCATGGAGTTACTTGAGGTGGAAGATCACGGGCGTGAGACTCCAGTCGGCTTCCGCCCTCACCACAATGCTACCTCCACTCACAAGCAAGCCCTCTGGCCCTACTGTACTATGAAGGTTCACCCTATGACTAAGAAGGAAACCTATGAGCTGTCTGCCTTTCTGGACATCCTTCATCGTGTCTTCCGAGAGACTCTTTTCCCTCGCATCGGGAATCTGGATATGATCCACTCCTATCTCGTGGACATGCTTCTATTCTGCCAGCATGAGAAGGAAGCAAACACTGGAGAGTGCCTAGACATTTCTCATGTTATGTGGTCTGAACTTCTCTCTACCGTTTCTAAGCGCAAGTGCCCAATCTATGGTCCATTCATCATGCGACTCATTGAGAAGGCCTGGGCACGTGTCTATCCCAAGGAGGTGTTGGAAACTAGAGAATTGGTTTCTCATGAGATCAAGCGTCTGAGGAAGAAGGAAAATTGGGGCACCCCAGCACCTAAACTAGGGGGTCCATCTACTACTGCTGACATGGAGACCGAGGGGGGGGGGGGCTGTGGCCGATGATCACAATGAGGACTTTGGGCCTCCTAGTGCAGAACCCTCTTGGGCAAAGAAGCTTAAACGCAAGATGAAGAAGCTCTTCTGCATGGAGTCTCATGGTTAGTACATGACTCATGTGGCTGAGAAGCAGGCCAGGGGGCGTCACAAGGAGCTCGTGCGTCATCTGGGTGCGACCGTTGCTAGCGGTTCTGAGGGACATATCACTGAAGAGGAGGAATGGATTCAGCAGCACTGTCCGTGGACCGATTCAGACACCGAGTAGTTTCCGACTGAGGATGGCAGTGCAGATGACCCTGCCAGGATGTGACGAGGTTGCTATCACCTGGAGCCGTAGCTTCGCTCTTTGCCCTTTTGGTGTCTTGCTGCCAAAGGGGGAGAGAGTTTAGGGATTTGTGTTGTTGCCGTGTTGAGAGTGTGTCTTTGTGGTTTGTGGTGTCTTGTGTTTTCTCGTCGTTTTGCTTGGTTTGGTTTGGTGCCAGTGAGACCTAAGTTCTAGACATATGGTGCGAGACATATGCTACCCTATCTTTACCTTATTATCTATGTCTATTCAGTACTATAGTATCTTATGAGTTGCATGCTTACCATGTTCAATGCCCTGCTCTCTTGTATCCCGTGCTTAGAACTTTTGGACTATAAAATATAGGGGGAGTGTTGATCCGAATGTGTGTGCCTTGCATTCCAAAGGCACTACTAACTAGGTGCACACATTCAGGGGGAGCCCATCTATATTTTGTAGTTCTAAGTATCCTTACTTTTATGTCTTTTCCCTGTGCAAATCCCTGGTTGTCATCAATCCACCAAAAGGGGGAGATTGTTAAGGCATATCTCTCTCGATGTAGTTTTGGTTATTGATGACAACATATTTGTGGACTAACCTTGTGCTTTGAGCATTTCAGAGATTCATCCTTTGGCTCGAGACGATTTCTTTCCCCTCGAAGTGTTTTTCAAGACGGTGTAGCTCTTTCATTTCTTGTTGGTGGATTAATTTCATAGGAGTTACCGTACTATCAAGAGGGGGTCCACTTTGGTATGGCTAGGGTGGTACACTTTCGTTTCACACCCTCTGGGCCTTCCCGCATCGTTGGACGTCTTATTCCCTGCTGTTTGGGCAGTCTTTAGCCCCAGCGGTAGTACCGCGGTGCCCAGCGGTAGTACCGCTTGTGTGTCCTCAGCGGCAGTACCGCTGCGGTACCAGGCCCCTACTGCCTCGACTCGAGGGGGGCACTTCTTGTGTCAGGTTGAGCGGCACTTGCAGCAGTAGTAGGTGCAGTAGTACCGCTAGAGAGCGGTAGTACCGCCCTTCCACCACGGCAGTACCGCGCTGGGCCTGTTCGGCAGTACCGCGCTGGGCCTGTCCCTCCTCTATTTTCATGCCCTCTCTGGCTAGGCGGTAGTACCGTAAGGGGGAGCGGTAGTACAGCTGCCCACTGCGGTAGTACCGCCCTCTCCGGGGCTGTTTAGTGGGGTAACAGTTGGATTGTTCCCCCCACTATAAAAGGGGGTCCCCTTCTTCTTCGTTGAACTACCTCTTCCACCAAAAGCTCCATTATTTCTCCAAGCTCCATTTTCACCGGATCTCTCTCCCTAGCCAACCAAACTTGTTGATTTGCTCGGGAGTAGTTGAGAAGGCCCCGATCTACACTTCCACCAAGAGATATTTGATTCCCCCACTAATCCTTAGCGGATCTTGTTACTCTTGGGTGTTTGAGAACCCTAGACGGTTGAGGTCACCACAGAGCCATAGTCCATTGTGGTGAAGCTTCGTGGTGTTGTTGGGAGCCTCCGATTGAGTCGTGGAGTTTTCCCCAACCTTGTTTGTAAAGGTCCGGTCACCGCCTCCAAGGGCACCAATAGTGGAATCATGGCATCTCGCATTGTGTGAGGGCGTGAGGAGAATATGGTGGCCCTAGTGGCTTCTTGGGGAGCATTGTGCCTCCACACCGCTCTAACGGAGACGTACTTCCCTTCAAAAGGAAGGAACTTTGGTAACACATCCTCGTCTTCACCGGGTCCACTCTTGGTTATCTCTTACCTTTACTTGTGCAAGCTTATTAGTGTTACTTCTCTTGCTTGCATGTATGTTCATTGTTGTTACATCATATAGGTTGCTCACCTAGTTGCACATCTAGACAATCGACTTTGATGCAAAGTTTAATTTGGTAAAGAAAAGTTAAAAATTGTTAGTTGCCTATTCACCCCCCCTCTAGTCAACCATATCGATCCTTTCACTTTCACTATCATAGTCCTTTCGATAAGTAAGAGTGTCGAACCCAACGACGAGCAGAAGGAAATGATAAGCGTTTTTCAGCACGGTATTCTCTACAAGCACTGAAATTATAGGTAACATATAGTTTTGTGATAAGATAATTTGTAATGAGCAACAAGTAACAAAAGTAAATAAAGTGCAGCAAGGTGGCCCTATCCCTTTTGTAGCAAGGTACAAGCCTGGACAAATTCTTATATAGAAAAAAGCGCTCCCGATGACACATGGGAATTATCGTCAAGCTAGGTTTCATCTATTGCAAAAGCATCCCACTTATGATTAACCTCTATTGCAAGCATCTGCAACTACAACAAAAGTATTAAGGTAAACCTAACCATAGCATGAAACATATGGATCCAAATCAGCCCCTTACGAAGCAACGCATAAACTAGGGTTTAAGCTTCTGTCACTCTAGCAACCCATCATCTACTTATTACTTCCCAATGCCTTCCTCTAATCCCAAATAATGGTGAAGTGTCATGTATTCGACGTTCACATAACACCACTAGAGGAGAGACAACATACATCTCATCAAAATATCGAACGAATACCAAATTCACATGACTACTAATAGCAAGACTTCTCCCATGTCCTCAGGAACAAACGTAACTACTCACAAAGCATATTCATGTTCATAATCAGAGGGGTATTAATATGCATATAGGATCTGAACATATGATCTTCCACCAAATAAACCAACTAGCATCAACTACAAGGAGTAATCAACACTACTAGCAACCCACATGTACCAATCCCAGACTTGGAGACAAGAATTGGATACAAGAGATGAAGTAGGGTTTTAGAGGAGATGGTGCTAGTGAAGATGTTGATGGAGATTGAACCCCTCCCGATGAGAGGATCGTTGGTGATGACGATGGCGATGATTTCCCCCTCACGGAGGGAAGTTTCCCCGACAGAACAGCTCCGCCAGAGTCCTAGATTGGTTCCACCAAGGTTCCGCCTCGTGGCGGCGGAGTCTCGTCCCGAAAGCTGGCTTATGATTTTTTCCTCATCGAAAGACTCCATATAGCAGAAGATGGGCATCGGAGGGCCACCAGGGGGGCCACGAGGCAGGGGGCGCGCCCAGGGGGTAGGGCGCGCCCCCCACCCTCGTGGGCAGGGTGTGGGCCCCCTCCAGAACTTCTTGCGCTCAGTATTTTTTATATATTCTGAAAATGACTTCCGTGAAGTTTCAGGACTTTTGGAGCTGTGCAGAATAGGTCTCTAATATTTGCTCCTTTTCCAGCCCAGAATCCCAACTGCCGACATTCTCCCTCTTTATGTAAACCTTGTAAAATAAGAGAGAATAGGCATAAGTATAGTGACATAATGTGTAATAACAGCCCATAATGCAATAAATATCGATATAAAAGCATGATGCAAAATGGACGTATTAGTACCAAGCGCGCGGAGCCTGCTTGAGTCCATACAAGGACTGCGAGAGCAGGCACACGTGGTCGGGAAGCACCGGGTCAACAAACCCGGTGGGCTGCTGGAAGAAGACCTGCTCCTCGAGGTGACCATGGAGGAAGGTGTTGGAGACGTCCATCTGGTGCACCGACCAAGCACGGGAGACCGCAAGGTGAAGAACCGTGCAAATCATGCCGGGCTTGACGACTGGAGCGAAGGTGTTGGTGAAGTCGATGCCAGCACGATGTCTGAAGCCCCGAACGACCCAGCAGGCTTTATAGCGATCAAGAGTACCATCAGGACGGAGCTTGTGTTTGAAGACCCACTTCCAGGTAATCATGTTGGCGTGCCGGGGACGGGGAACAAGCTGCCACGTCCGGTTGCGCAACAGGGCGTCAAACTCCTGTTGCACCGCATCCATCCAGAGCGGGTCACGAAGAGCGGCTCGGACGGAGGATGGCAATGGTGACGGCACAAATCTGGATGCCGCATGGACGTAGTCATCTATGGCGTAGCGCGAGCTCGGGCGAAAAACGCCCGTACGGGCGCGGGTGACCGGACCAAACACAAGTGCCAGGGGTGCCGAGGAGGCTGGGGGCGCCGGGGGCACCGGGGGTGTCGAGGGGTGGCATGGAGGCCGCGGGCTCCGGGGGGCCGCGAGGGTCGCAGCGGCCAGGACCGCGGCTGTAGGAGGTGCCGCATGAGGGGGGCACGCCTCAAAGCCAGGGGCGGGCCAAGAGAGGCGCGCAAGCACCCTATGAGCGGCGCCGAGGAGCCCGCGTCACCGGTGGCGGGAGGAACAGCCGGAGGTACCTGCTGAAACGGAAACACATGCTCAGCAAAGTAAACATGCCGGGAAGTGAACACATGGTGGGAGACGGGATCGTAGCACTGATATCCCTTGGAGTTGGAAGGGTAGCCGATGAAGATGCAAGCGACAGAGCGAGGTGCGAGTTTGTGAGGAGCGGAGTCCGTAGTGCTAGGATAGCAAAGGCACCCGAAAATACGCAAGTCATCATAAGATAGGGGCATACCGAAGAGAAGATGGTGAGGTGCATAGTTCCACCGTGGGCGGCAAGGGCGAAGGTTAAGGAGAAGTGAAGAAGTAGCGAGTGCATCCGGCCAGAAATGAGGCAACACATTAGCATGGAACATGAGCATCCGAATGCAGTCGTTCAGAGTGCGTAGGACGCGTTCGGCTCGACCGTTCTGTTGTGAAGTATACGGGCATGTGAGACGAAAAATTGTGCCGTGGTGCGACAGAAAAGTGCGGAAAGCAAGATTGTCGAACTCTTTTCCATTGTCAGTCTGAAGAGCAAGGATGGGACGCCCAAACTGTGTGCTGCCATAGGAGTAAAAAGCTGACAAAGTAGAGAGTGCATCCAACCTTCATCGTAAAGGAAACGTCCACACATAGTGAGAATAAATCATCAAGAATAACCAAATAATATAAATATCCCGAATTACTAGGAACCAGAGAGGTCCACACATCGCTACGAATCAACTGAAAAGGAAAAGAAGCTATGGTGGTGGAGTTATTAAACGAAAGGCGAACATGTTTGCCGACACGACAGGCATGATAGATGTGATCCTCTATCTTATTACAACTGAAATTAAAACTCCTGAGAATATGACGAAGTGTGACGGGGTTGGGATGACCCAAACGAGCGTGCCAGAGATCGACGCCGGCAGAGAGAGCAATCGGTGCGGTGGTGGAGGTGGACGGCGGATGCACTGGATAGAGCTCGTCGAGGCTGTCACATTGGTGAAGTACCATCCTGGTTCGAGCATCCTTGACACAAAAACCAATCTTGTCAAATTCAACAGTAACAGGATTTTCACGAGTTAAACAACGAATGGAAACAAGACTCTTAATAAGATGAGGTGACACAAGTATGTTAGACAAAGTAATAGGCATAGAAGTAGAAGGAAAAGAAGTGTGCCCGACATGTGTGATAGGTAGTGTGGAACCGTCGCCGACAATGATGCGGTGGTCGGTGGTGACAGGAGTGAAGGAGGTAAGATTACCAGGATGAGCAAACATGTGATCCGTAGCCCCGGTGTCCATGTACCAATCATAGCCTCAAGTGTATTTGTTCGGCGTAGGCGCGGCGTGTAGCGCGGCGAGGAGCGCCGGATCCCAAGGTGCCGGTGGCAGGGCTGGCGAGGGCGGCGGCGGGGCCGCAGGGAGACCGTAGGCGCCGCTCATCTGCGGCGGCGGGTATCCTTCGTACAGCTGCGGAGCCACGTAGTATGCCTAGTGCGCCGGTGGGCGTGGCACGGGAAGCGTCGGTGTAGGAGCCCGTGGAACCGGCATGGTGCATGCATGGACGACACCGGTCCAGGGGTTATAGTCGGAGGCCCATGGGGGAGGCACCTGGAGCGGATGCGGCACCTGAAACTGCTGTTGCTGCTGGCTAGCTTGCTGCCTCTTTTGCTGCTGTTGCTGACCACCACAGCGGCCACCGCGCCGGCCCCCGCGGCACTTGTCAGCGGGAGGAGCGGGGGGGGGGCGCGGGCGGGCCGTATGGCAGGGGCGCCGGGAAGGGCGCCTGATGACGCTGCTGGGGTGCCGGGGCAGCTGGGGGGCCGAAGGCCCGCCGCAGGTGGTGTCGGCGGCGAGGGCGGTGTGGATGGCACGCGTCTTCACCTGCATCATCCGCCGCTCCTCCAAGCGGAGGTACGCAACGAACTTGGCGAAGGACATGTTGGGGATGAGGCTGAGGTTCCCCGCGGCGTTGCCGAAGTCCTCGCTGAGCCCGGCGGTGAGCGTGTTGAGGAGGAGGTCATCATCGACCTTGGCGCCGATATCGCAAAGCTCGTCTGCGAGAGTCTTAAGGTAGCGACAATAGTCGTCGATGGAGGTATTGTCCTGATGACACCCAAAGAACTCATGTTGCAGAAAAACGCGACGTTGGAGCTTGTTGTCGGTGAAGAGCCCGTTCAGCTTGGTTCACACGGCGTAGGCATCATCACCGTCCGTCACGACCGTTTGGAAGAGGTTGGGCATGATGGTGAGGAAAAACCAGCGCATGATTGTGGTGTCGATGGTGGACCACTCGTGAAACTCGGGAAAAGGCTGGAGTCGACGGTGCCGTCCACGTGGTCCATGAGATGATACTCCCGGAACACGAGGGAGAAGTACGTCTTCCACGAGTGGTAGGAGGAGTCCGCCTGGGAGAGACAAACTGGCACCCGCTCGAAGATGTTGAGTCAGCGGATGTCGTTGACATCGGGAGGGTTGGCTTCGGTGAATGGGTTGGATTTGGTGGACACGGAGAAGGTGACGGACGACATGACGAAGCGACTCGGCGGCTCGGGTAAGCGGCAGTGGGTACTGGCGAGGCGAGTAGACGAGGCATGTGGCTGGTGATCGGATGGGACAGGCGGGCTCGCGGCCGGATCGGGAGTAGCGTTGGCGTGTAGCGGCTGGCGAGGAGACGAGGCGCGAGCGGGCTGGCAAAGAGACGGGACAGCGTTGGCGCGTAGCAGCGTGCAACCTGGTTGGCTGTGTGCACGAGCGGGAGCGGGCAATCGCGTGGGTGAGCGAGCGGCCAGGCTGGCAGTTCGTGCGAGTGTGGGCGGTAAGGGAGCGGGTGCTAGCGAGCGGCTCGGGACAGGCGGGTAGCAGCGGCGGCGGCGCGGAGGAGCGCGGCGGCGGCAGCGGAAGCTAGGATAAAAACCTAAACCTAAAAAACTGATACCATGTAGATGTATGAATTTCATGACATATGTATTGGGTGCAATGTGCACGGTATATATAAGTACAAGGTGGGACCTCTACCTCTATACAACAAACTAGAGAGGTGGGCCTAGTCAATATACATGCACAAATAACATACTCAACACCTTGTTTTTGAGTTTCGCCGAAAAGGAAAACCAAACGGAGTCCAATTGACCTGAAACTTCACGGAACTTATTTTTGGACCAGAAGAAGGGCATGGAGTAAAAGAGTTGGGCCAGAAGAGTCCTAGGCTGCCCATGAGGGTGGGGGCGCGCCTCCCTACCTCGTAGACATCCCGGAGACCCCCCTGACTTGTTGTCGACGCCAAAACCTTTTATATATACTGAAACTTCCAGAAAGAAACCTAGATCGGGAGTTCCGCCGCCGCAAGCTTCTATAGCCACCGAAAACCAATCTAGACCTGTTCCGGCACCCTGCCGGAGGGGGGGAATCCCTCTTCGGTGGCCATCTTCATCATCTCGGCGCTCTCCATGATGAGGAGGGAGTAGTTCACCCTCGGGGCTGAGGGTATGTACCAAGAGCTATGTGTTTGATCTCTCTCTCTCTCTCATGTTCTTGATTCGGAACGATCTTGATGTATCGCGAGCTATGCTATTATAGTTGGATCTTATGATGTTTATCCCCCTCTACTCTATTGTAATGGATTGAGTTTTCCCTTTGAAGTTATCTTATCGGATTGAGTCTTTAAGGATTTGAGAACACTTGATGTATGTCTTGCATATGCTTATCTGTGGTGACAATGGGATATCACGTGATCCACTTGATGTATGTTTTGGTGATCAACTTGCACTACAAAAAAAAGACACATCCGTGACATTTTGGGCTGAACGAAATTTTTTTCTGTCATACATATGACACTTCTATGACGATAATTGTGACAAAACCTGGAATCATCATAGATGTGGTGGGCTCCTACTTCTATGACAAAAAATCATGACAGAAAATGGGCTTTTCATCCTAGGCGGGCCGGAGATGCAGCTGCATGACACTCTTTGGGCCGTCCATGACGGAAAAAAACGTGGTAGAAGCGAGGGGGAGGAAATTTCGGGGAGTTCCTGGTTATGGTGGGAGGTCGGGGCCGAGCGATGCGTGTTTCTCTCGTACACGTATGCGTTTGTGTGCGAGGCATTGGCTCTAACTGAACCCGAGCTTGGCGTTCGGCTCAAACTGAACCCGAGCGATTGCACTGCAGGCTACGCATTACTGAACCCGAGCGATCGATCGATGGCTGTTAACTGAACCCGATCGAGCGATTCCTTCGCTACTGTTGCTA